>NW_007258394.1:263508-274511 GCF_000164805.1 Carlito syrichta | reverse complement strand
CCAGGTCGAGGCTGCGGTGGCCGGGAGCGGCCACTGCACTCCAGTCTGGGCGACAGAGTGAGACTCCAACTCAAAAAAAAAAAAAAAATGTGGTACATATTTACAATGGAATATTACGCAGTCATAAAGAAGAACAAAATCATGAACTTCACAGCAACCTGGATGGATTTAGAGTCTATAATACTGAGTGATCTTTCACAGAAACAAAGAACTGAGTATCACATGTTCTCACTCATAAGCAGACCTTGAGCAATATCATAATACTTTAAGAAAATGAGCCAGGCTCGGTGTCTCAGCCTGTAATCCCACGCTTTGGGAGGCTGACGTGAGTGGATTGCCTGAGTCTGCGGGATTGAGACCCACCTGGGCAACTTGACGAGACCTCATCTCTACAATAAATCAAAAAATTAGCTGGACGTGATAGTGCGCACCTGTAGTTCCAGCTACTTGGAAGACTGAGGTGGAAGGATTGCCAGAACCCAGCAGGTCGAGGCTGCAGTGGCCGGAAGCGGCCACTGCACTCCAGTCTAGGTGACAGAGTGAGACTCCAACTCAAAAAAAAAGAAAAAAAAAAGAAAAAGAAAATGATTAGCAGTAGTGGGAAACTGCCAGGAGGGGGGTGGGGAAGCAGGATTGGCAGGGAATCTGCCTGGGGAAGGGGGGCACATCTCATCACCAAGGGAACCTGTATAATGAACATTTGTATACCTGACACTGAATTGTGCCTCACATCTTTAAAATAAAAAAACTAAAAGTAAAAATAAATAAATAAATAAAAATGCATATTTACTATTTGGTCCCTTACAAAAAAGTTTGCTGACCCCAGAGCTATAGTCACACAGCTTGTCAACTACATTAATATGACTTTACCATTTAACACTCAATATTTAACATTCAACATTGCAGTTTTACTGTATTTTAGAGAATTTTTGACCTGGAAGATAAAGTTGCAAATAGCTTTATTATTTATTTCAGGAAATTCCTGAAAACTCATTTATCTGAACAATGAATGACTCAATTGTTCCAGAGCAGGATAAATAACCCCCTTTTCAGAGTAGGAATTCATTTAACTGGGCTCACCAATCTAATGTTACATGACTTTTTATGTTGTTGTTAGAGATAAAGTCTTGATATATTGCCTAGACTGATCTCAAACTCCAGGCTTCAAGCAGTCATTCCGCCTCACCCTCCCCAAATGCTGAGATTCCAGGTGTGAGCCACACAGCACCTGGCCTAAGGTTTGTTTTAAAACCTTCACTTTGGCTGGGCCCGGTGGCTCAAGCCTGTAATCCTAGCATTTTGAGAGGCCGGAGCGAGAGGATTGCCTGAGTCCAGGGGTTCGACGCCAGCCTGGGCAACTTAGTGAGACCTCATCTCTACAGTAAACCAAGAAATTAGCCAGACGTGGTGGTGTGCGTCTGTAGTTCTAGCTACTTGGAAGGCTGAGGCAGAAGGATTGCCTGAACTCAGTAGGTCAAGGCTACAGTGGCTGTGAGTGGGCCACTGCACTCCAGCCTGGCGACAGAATGAGATTCCTACTCAACAAAACAAAACAAAAACAAAAAAATCCCTTCATCTTATTAGGTCCATCAGTCTATAAACTATTATATCATGAATTTTTGTCTAATCCCAACTATACCCTCTCATTCAATCCCAACCAGATTCCCTCAGTGGAAAATCTGCTTTAAACCAGACCTTCAAAACTTAAAATTATCCTGTCTTCAATTTCCCCCTTCCTAGATACAAAATTATCAGAGCAGAGGTTTCCCTTAGTGTAGAAAGCAAGCTTGGCTTTGCCTGATGAATTGGTTATTTTGGTGGTCTCTTCAGGCATCCAGCAATCTATTCCACATGCTCAGTCAACCTGCAATGCCACTACAAAACACCATAAACAGGGTGGATTAACCAACAGAAAGTATTTTCTCACAGTTCTGGAGGTTAAGAGGTTCAAGATTAAGATGCTGGGTGAGGCCATGCTCGGTGGCTCAGCCTGTAATCCCAGCACTTTGGGAGGCCGAGGTGAATGGACTGCCTGAGCCTGCACGTTCAAGACCAGCCAGGGCAACTTGGCAAGACTCCGTCTCTACAATAAATCAAAAATTAGCCAGGCATGGTAGCACCACCTATAGTTGCAGCTACTTGAAAGGCTGAGGCGTAAGGATCGCTGGAGTCCAGCAAGTTGACACTGGGTTGGCCGTGAGCATGCCACGGCACTCTAGCCTGGGCAATGGAGTGAGACTCCAACTCAAAAATAAAATAAAAAAAAAAGATGCTGTGTGATTTGTTTCCTCAATAAAGGCTTTCTTCCTGGCTTGTAGATGGTCACTTTCTCCCTATGTCTTCAAATGACCTAGGAGGTAGAGGGGTGAAGTAGGGGAAAGAATGAAAGTTTTCTGGTATCCCTTCTTATAAAGGCTATAATCCCATCATGGGGGCCCCACCCTCATGACCTAATTGTCTCCCCAAGGCCCCATCTGTAAATACCATCTCATTGGGGCTTACTCACTGGGGGTCAGGGTTTCAACATTTGAATGGGTAAGGGCATAATATACATCCTAGCACACACCGTCTCAAACAATGAGGAAAAGTGTCATACCTTAGGTTTGGCTGAGTAGTAAGCTTTAAGAAACCTGTGTCCCTGAAGGTTTTGCAGAGCAAAGCCACCACCATGCCAACCCTGGGTTGTCTACTTTTGAGCTTTTCGGTATGAGAGACAAATTTCTTTTATATGCCACTGTAATTTCTTATTTTCAGACTAACCTAACCTTAAACCAATGCTGCTGCATGAGAAAACTAATGTCCTGATGAGCCTGGAACTAGGGAGCTGAGGGGATTGGTCTCCATGATGAGTGTTTTCCAACTATGAAGACTGATGCATTGGTTCCAAGTACCTTCAAAGTTTGAAGACAGTCATTATGGAGATCAACTAGCTCAGAGTATGACTTATGTCATTTAGTTAGGAGATAAGATGCCCTGGCCTGGGCAAGAGACCCTCTGACAAGTCTTAGCTATTTTTTCTACATTGCTGCAGGCTCTGCTCTGTTCAAACAAGTGATTGTTTTATAATTTAACTTTGAGGATAACCCACACATCTTCCAACTCTCTGAGTATTTCCTTGATCCTACCATATAACATAATTTTAAAAGGCATCTACACTAAGAGTTGTGACAAACAGTAAAATAAAATTTGAGTATGTTTTCTTTATCTAATATTTCTCCTTTAAATGCCATATGGAAGTAAATGAAGATCATCCAAATGAAAGACTATTCAGAGTTGTTATATAAGGGAGTCAGCCAACATCACCTGCATTTAGCAGAGACTTAAAGGCAGAGTAATGGGGAAGCAGGTAGCAGGAAAAGTGAAGGCTTCACGTATGCTCTGATCAAAAGCTGTTGGCATGGGGAAGCTGTAGACAGCTAACTAGAAGTGGTGCATCCTATGTGATTGGTTAGGGGAGCATTTTGGTTTTCTCTGGTTGGTCCTAAACTGGAAGCAGGGTCAAAAATTAAGGAGGCTTGTTTGGTTTGGTTAAAATAAGGTAATGATCAAAGTATGGTCTCACAAATCACATGGCTTATTGCCATACGCAGAAAATCTTTTTCTTTTGGTTCAATGAGAACACACCTCATGGAGAATACACTAGATAGATAAAATACATTAACCACATGGTGAGTGAATTTTTGGAGTTCAATTATTAAAGTCTAGCTGCTCAGTGAGGATGGAAATAGGCCTCTGTAAAAGTAAAGTCTAATTAAAGTCTGAGGTTTACCTTTATATGAGCTGCTCTTGGGAGAGACTGCTTGCCCAACCCAGTGGAGATGCGTGATGACTCCTATAGTCCCCTGGAGAGCAGTGCTGGTATTGGTTGGTGAGAATTTATAGACTAGCTCAAAGGTTAATAGGGTGTGACCATGCAGTCTGAGCTCTCAGTCTTAGAAGAAGCGGTTGACAGAGACGTGCCTGACAAACTCTTGAGTTTATATGTATTTTGAAGTCCAGTAGTTGAGGTCAATAGTTCATATATGTGATCCGATAAGGTGTGAAGTTGAATTCACAAGGAGTTCACTTCAAGTTCTCACATATGGGGTTGATATGATGTGACATTCTCAAGGGGAGCAGAGCACACTTCAAGTTCTAATCACAGAAAAACATGTCACTACATAGTGAACTATATAAACATTTGGAATCACTTCAAAGCCACATAACAATAAGTTATTAATAAAATCCTGGCTGTTTGGGGCCAATTTTTGTAAGGTTTATTGTTTGTCTTCCAAGACTGTTTGTTAGAGATAGTGCTGTAATATCCTAGAAATATGACTTATGGGTAGTAGGCTGGCTTCCTGGGATGGTTATTGTAGCTAATAGATTGGCTTACTAGGCTGGTTGCTGCAGATTGCGGGTCAGAGTTCTACTTTTATATATGGTCTTAATTTGTTGTTTGGTATGGTTTTGGTTTTTTGATTAAGAGTCTCATTCAGTCACCCAGGCTGGAGAGCAGTGGCACACTCACCACCACCGCAGCCTCGACCTGCTGGGCTCAGGCAATCCTTCCGCCTCATCCAAGTGGCTGGATCCACAGGCGTGCGCCACCATGTCCGGCTAATTTTTTAAATTTATTATAGAGATGAGGTCTCATCGAGTTGCCCAGGCTGGTCTCGAAGCCCTGGGCTCAGGCAATCCTCTTGCCTCAACCTCCCAAAGTGCTGGGATTACAGGATTTAGCCACTGCACCCGGCCTGGATTTGTTGTTTATTTGACAAGTCAAGAATTCGTGGTAGCTTCACAGTCCCATCCCACCCCTATTGCACTGGGCTGAAAAGCTTCACAGTCCCATCCCACCCCATTGCACCGTCTAGAGAGACAAGATGACAATCTTCTACCATGTTGGAAAGTGTCTATAACCACCTTTCAAAAGGGAACTGTAAAGAGATGCTTTTATTTTGTAAAAGAAGGTGGAGTTAGACGTCTCAGTATCGAAGACTTGAAATTTTTTTTTCTATACTCTCACTCTCTGTGGCCTCCCTATAGATGGAACATTGCCCTCCTCCTAAACACACTGCAGATTTTTAATTGGAATAGATGGGTCTGGCACTTCCGTTCAGATGTAGGCGACCCAGGTAAGGAGGCGTCGAGGTCAGGAGACCTCCGAGATTCCTAGAGCGGACGGCCGAGGGCCTGCAAGGCGACCCGCCGCACTTCCGGAGCGGCTAGTTTCCCCTGGTGCTGAGGGTCGCGGGGAGGACCACGGTGGCCCGCGCGTAGCGGGCGCAGTTATTTTCAGGGTGTGTCGTGCTGGGAAGCCCAGATCCTCTGGTGAGCGAGCGAGACCCGAGCCGAGCGGGCGCAGGCTTGCCTGGTGCGGGCTTCGCTGCCGGCGAGGCCGGCAATCAGCAGGGAGTGGGAGCCACGGGCCGGAATCCCGGGGCCCCCAGCGCTGGGCTTAACGTGCACCTGACCTAAGGTGGAAAGTCCTTTGTAAGCTTCTTGAAGGGTTTGTCATTGTAGTGAACTGGGGACTAGAAATGGGGTGGGAACGGGAGGAAAATAGTGTAGGTGCAGGTGGCCGTAAAGTGTGAGAGTGTGTGTGTCTGAACTATGGTCGGGTAAATAGCTGTGGAGTATTAAAGAAATAAAATAATAGCAAATGCATATGTAATGCTTAGTGTAGGCCAGGCACTGCTAAATGTTTGTTTCGTTTAATCCTTACAGTCACCCTATGAGGTAGGTACTGTTATTCCCATATAAAGAACCGAGAGAGGTTAATCTGCCTACAATCAAACAGCTACTAAGTGGCAGAGCCCGGATGGAAATCCAGGCTGTGTGGCTCCTTTCAGGCTGTGTTACCTGGCTTTTCTCTCAACCTCTGTGTTGTACAGTGGACGAGAGAGAGAGAAGGCAAGGAATCTCTCGGGTTTCAGAACATAAGAGGAACAGTGGTGTTTTTTTTAGGAGAAAGATGATCAACTCAGCTTTGGATATGGTCGGTGATGTCACTTTCTAGAAGGCATTGGCTAGATGTCTTTGGGGTGGGAAAAGATTGATCAGATCTGTGGAAATCCTAACAGGTGATGGTTATGACCATGAGAGTGAATGGCAGAGCTTAGGGTAAAGATCACAAATTAGAGGCTCGTGGGCCAGATCAGATTCACGAGTATGTTTTGTTTGTCTTGCACAGTGTTTTTTTTTGTTATCTTTATTTTTTGAGTTGGAGTCTCACTCCATTGCCCTGGCTGGAGTGCAGTGGCACACTCATGGCCTCCGCGGCCTCAACCTGCTGGGTTTAGGTGATACTTCCGCCTCAGCTGTCTAAGTAGCCAGAACTACAGGCGAACGCTATCATGCCCGGCTAATCTTTTGATTCATTGTAGAGATGAGGTCTTGCCAAATTACCCAGGCTGTTCTCGAACCTGTGGGCTCAGGTAATCCCCTCATCTCGGCCTCCCAAAGTGCCGGGATTACAGGCTTGAGCCACTGTGCCAGGTCCACAGTGTTTTTTAGAAAACTGTATTAGTTGGCAGTGCTATGTAAAAATCTAGAGTTGTGGTGTTTATTGAAAGGCTGGAAGATTTGGCAACACTTGGCTCACATTCCTGTAAGGCATTCAACTCCATGAGCAGCAGGTGCCCCCTTTAGATGGGCATAAACAGTCCCATTCTTCTCACTCCTTGTTTTGTATAGTCCTACTTGTTTTATTCCTTTATATTTCCTGTCTGGTCCCTAAAGTATTGGGTCTTTAGCCTTTAACTTAGCGAGAGCTAGAGTGAGGGGGGGAAATGAGTTAAGATAGAGTCCTAGGGACACTGTCATTCAACAGTATGGGAGTCAACAAAGCAGTTTGGGAGAATATAAGGGTTTATATGCTACACTAGAGTCAACTAGGGAAGAACTGCAAAGTGACCCTTAGTCTCAACTATTAGGAAGACACTGGCAACCTTCAGATTGCTTCTGTCAAGTGGTTGAAACAACAGTTTGCAGTCATTGAGGAATGCCTAAAAGATGAAGAAATACACATAGTTTTTCCTCCAAGGTCCGGATAATAAAAGAAGAGATGTGGCCTGAGCTTGAGGGAAGTAAGTGTCAAGGGAGTGTCATTTTTAGAGTGGGTGAGATTTGAGCATATTTATAGGCAGCCAGGAAATATTTGGGAGAGAGCAAGAGGCTGGTGTTGCAGGGGACAGAGGCAGGGGATCATTAGTGAAGTTTTCTGAGAAATCCAGGGGGTTGGAATCCAGAGCACAGATGGAAGATCTGGCTGTGAACAGGGAGGGAGATGCCTGTTCCTTTGAGAATTGTCTTGAATTGCTGTTTCAGTACCCTCTGAAAACCTGCTTCGATCTGGGTCAGGGCTGCTGGATAGAAGCCAGAGGCAATAGCTGTGGAATTGAGTCCAGAGTTTCTGTTTCTGCCTCTCAGGAGGTGGCAGCAGCTCCTCCCCTGGGCCCCATCTGGCCCCTGCCCTGAAAGCCTCCTCTCAGAACTAGAAGCTAGAACTTGGTGTAGATGACCTGAGTAGGTCCTGTCACCCTCCCCCTTTGGGGTTGCCTGATGTGCAGAGGCACTGGGGTCTCTGTTGGCCCTCAGTGCTGGGAGGGTCTGCAGCTTCAGGGACTTCAGAGCATAAAAAATCCTAAGGGTCCTTTTGCCTTGGTACAAGATGTTTTCTAGTCAGCCCCGGATACAGTTGCCGAGTACACCTTCACAGTCCTGAGAACTCAGGAGGATAACTACATTACACAACAAATTGTTGAGTGGGTGAAGGGCACTCCTCAACAAGTATAGGGCTGACCTCAGTGATGATGGCACAGAGAATGAGAGTTCATGAGAGTTTATTCCAAAGCAGGAGTGAGAGGAAAGTTAAGTATGAATAAAGATTAGAGGAGGAGTGGAAAACATGACAAAAGTTGAGCAAGAAAAAAAGAGAAAGTGGTAAGAGAAGAAGTGAAATAATGTATAAGATGTGGGAAGAGACAGGAGTTCAAGTCTGCAGTGAGCTGTGATCATGCCATTGCACTCAGCTTGAGTGAGAGTAAGACCATGCCTAAAAAAAAAAAAGGAAAGAAGGAAAAAAAAGCACAGAATGGGAGATAACCTTTGTCTCATTACTGCCATCGACAGGCCCAGCTTCTCTTTTCATGCCCATCTTCAGTGGAAATGGGAAGACTTGCCTCCAGGCCTGTACGTCTTGAACTCACTGCTACACAGGACAGCCTCCTAAGCTCCAGCTGGCTATTTAGAGCCAAGCAGCACTCCCAAAGGTTGCCCAGCTCTTTGTGGTGAGACCTGCCTCAGAAACACACAACATATACAAGGAGAAGTGGCAGTCCCTGGAATGGGGCCATTCCCAGCCCCAAATTGAGAGGTCTTTAAAACCTACCATCTTCTGTTGAAGAATAGAA
Organism: Carlito syrichta; assembly: GCF_000164805.1. NCBI lineage: Eukaryota > Metazoa > Chordata > Mammalia > Primates > Tarsiidae > Carlito > Carlito syrichta. The sequence goes on along the minus strand of NW_007258394.1, from coordinate 266,115 downwards.
GCATTTCTACCCTTTGTCAGCATCCCTGTGATTGCTGAGCCCTGATGCCCCTTCCCTTTGCTCCCTGCCTTCCTGCTGCCCACTGACCTGCAGCCACATCAGACTTGTAGATGTGCTATAGATGTGTAAGCATTGCATATGTCTAAAGTATATATGTTAGCATCACTTGAAAATGTTTTGTCTCACCATAGGAAACAGGTAACATTTCTGTTTTCTGTATCTTTTGTTAGATTATGAGACCAGATATGAGATCAGGGAGTTGGTTCCAAGCAGGAATTATCAGAAGAAACAGATACACAGAACCACATCCACAGCACTTCAGAATAATGATTTCCAGGAATGCAGGACTGAAATATTGAGAAGTTGGGAAGACGGTTTGAATATTCATCAGGGAGATGCTGAGGACAAGGACCAGAAATATAAAGCCAGCAGAAATCTCCCCAGAGAAGAAAAGCCATAAAGGTAAAGAACTTGAGAACTTTTTAAATCTAGGCTCAAAAAGTATTTCATGTTTGAGAATTTACAGGGAGAAGAACAAAGGGCCAGTTCCAGAAGTCAAAACGGAAGTTACAGTTTATAAAAGGCTTCAGAGTGTAGCTCCTCTGGCAGTCAGATTTAGAGAAACCCTAGGAGGGAATGGAAGTGCAGAGAGGCAGCAGGGAAACCAGGCAGGACCCAGAGCAAGGAGAAAGAAGAGGGTTTCCCGAGGTGTAGCCCTTGGAGATAGAAGTGCCCATGACAAAAAAAGAGGGCAACAAAACTGCCTAGGAGAGAAACACTTTATCTGTGAGGAATGTGGAAAAGCCTTTGGTCAGAGTGCAAACCTCATTGTGCACCAGAGAATCCACACTGGGGAGAAAGCTTTTCTATGTAATGAATGTGGAAAACGCCTCAGTCAGAGATCCCACCTCATATGACATCATAGGATCCACACCGGTGAGAAACCCTATGAATGCCAGGAATGTGGGAAGACCTTCAGCCAGAGCTCAAATCTCAGTTCACCAGGGCATCCACACTGGGGAGAAATCTTTTGAATGTCGCAAGTGTGGGAAAACCTTTAGCCAGAGTTCAGGCCTCACTGTTCATCAGAGGATCCACACAGGGGAGAAGCCATTTGAGTGTACTGAGTATGGCAAAGCCTTCAGTTGTAGCTCATACCTTATTGTGCATCAGAGAATTCACACTGGGGAGAAACCCTATCAGTGTAATGAGTGTGGAAGAGCCTTTGGACAGAGCTCCCATCTTATTCTCCATCAGGCAACTCATGCCCGGAAGAAACCTTGGCTAACTGCTTGGGTTGGTGCTCATTATTAATGGGACAGTTTAATGTTCACTTTCATGTGCTTGCCTTCAGCTAGGCTGGAATCTCATAAATACTAGGAAGTAGGTGAGAGTCCATGGACTTTTCAGAGCTGGAAATCTGGATCCACACAATCACATTTGCTTGTAGGTTGTTTTGTTCACTTCTTTTTTTGTATGTGTGTCTCCAATCAGATTTTGAGTTCCAAGAGGTAGATGCAAGGTCTTCTCTTCCAGTTTGACAGAAAACTGAGGAACTCTTCATTTTTACAATGTTGATTAAGTTGTAATTTATTAGAAAATTCTCTGTAACAAGAAATTCTTAACCTGATAATTTTGTAAAATCCCACTTTGAAGATCTGGAATTTGTCAAATATAGATCTTTAGTATGCTATGCATTAGGGAGTTTAGAGGGCTCAGTCTGAGTGGTGCTAACATTTAAAATGTCATATTGTCTTTCAAATGTAGAGTACCTTTGGAAATGACACAAGCAGAGAAGGATACATAGAATGATATCATGAATCAGAGGGACCTTGACAGATCAGAACTGTGGACTGAAGTTAACAAGATGAAATATCAAATGCTATTCATAGGGCTAAGGAGTCTGAGCCTTGAAAAAGGGAAGTGTTCTCTCAGAAGCGTCCAGACTCTTGAACATTAGATGTGCCTAGTGAGCTGTCTCTAAAAGTCCTCTCTCATCTGCAGTTGCCAAGTTGCTAAGAGTTGAGGTTCTGGTCTTAGAGCCTATTCTCTTCTCTTTAGATCATATAGATTGACTTTTCCTTAAAAGGAAAAAAATAGATATGTGTGTATAAAATAAAAAAGTAATAATCCCAACTATTTGCCACTGACACAACAGGAGATTACCTTTAGACTACAGGAAAAATATGACAATAGGAATATAGTATGTTTCAGTATGTAGTCATGTGCTGTTTCAGTCAGCAACAGATCACATATGCAAGGTGGTACTATAAGACTATAATGGAACTGAAAAAGTCCTATGATCTAGTGACATTGTAGCTGTTGTAATAATGCAATACATATGTGTTTGTGGTGCTGCCAGTCGTACAGAAGTATAGCACATACAGTTGTGTACAGTACATAATGCTTGATGATCATAAATGACTGTTATTCATGTATTTGCTATACAATGCTTATTATTTTAGAGTGGAGTGTACTTCTACTTATTAAGAAAAGTTTACTGTAAAACATTGTGCCATATTAGGCCAGCAGCAGCTGCCTCATACATCTCGTGTTTGTCTCTTTTTTTTTTTTTGAGTTGGAGTCTCACTCTGTTGTCCAGACTGG
>NW_007258394.1:253355-263446 GCF_000164805.1 Carlito syrichta | reverse complement strand
CCAGACTGGAGTGCAGTGGCTGCTCCTGGCCACCGCAGCCTCGACTGCTGGGCTCCGACGATCCTTCCGCCTCAGCCTTCCGAGTAGCCGGAATTACAGGCATGCGCTACCATGCCCAGCTGATTTTTTGATTTATTGTAGAGATGAGGTCTTGCTGCCCAGGTGGGTCTTGAACCCGCGGGCTCAGGCAATTCACTCACCTCAGCCTCCCAAAGGTGCAGGATTACAGGCTGAGTCACCGAGCCTGGCTTACTTTGTCTCTTGATTGCATCATTTTCTATTGTGCTTGATTTAATCTCATGTTATTTTGCTCATTGTGGTCCCTAAATATATAAAATCCATGGCTAATATTGCTAGTAAGAGGCCACCTCAAATGATTGACCTCGAAACAAAATTAAACTGATTAAGGACTACAAGAGTAGAAAATCAGTGATGGTTATTGCTCACCAGTCAGGCATGTCTCATTCCACTATAGCTACCATCTTGAAAAACAAGAACAAAGTGATGGAAGCTGTTAAGGATCTGCATCATTGAAGGCTATGAGACTAACAAAAATTCAGGAAGGGCCTATATCAGATATGAAGAATGACCTGGACTGAAGACTGACACAGAAGCTTATTCCTCTCAGCAGCATGACAATCATGGCCAAAGCAAAGAGTTTGTTTGCTATGTTGAAAGAAAAGACTGGAACTGACTATGATGTTGATATTACTGCTAGCTCTGGGTGTTTTAAACCATTCAAGAATCATTATTCATTGTGAAATGTGAAAGTGAGTGATAAGTCTGTGAGTGCTGATGTGAAGACAGCTGAAGAATTTTTGAAAACTCTAGATAAGCTGACTGTGAAGGAAAATTACTTGCCAGAACAAATCTTCAATATGGATGAAACCTCCCTATTCTGGAAAAGGAGGCTTGAAAGGACTTTCATCCACAAGGATACCAAGTCAATGCAGGTTTCAGAGCTCTTAAGGACAGGGTAACAGTCTTGCCTGGGGGCAGTGTGGCAGGCTACAAATTGAAACTCTGTGATCTGGCATAGTGAGAACTCAGGGCCTTCAAGCATATTGATAAGCACACACTGCCAGTGAACTACAGGAGCAATAAGAAGTCATGGATGACCCAGCTCCTTTTCCAAGATGTCCTCCTGAATTGCTTTGCCACTGAAATGGAAAAGTACTGTTTGGAGAACAATATACCTTTCAAGATTGTACCTATTGTTGATAATGCTCCTGCACATCCTCCTTGTATTGTGATCTTGATCACAATATCCATTACCTGAAGTTATAGCAGTGTTTAAGGCCTGTTACCTGAAGATAGCCTTTACCCACGCTATTGTTGCAGCTGAGGAAGACACTGAGAAGACACTGATGTAATTCTAGAAGGATTACAACATCTGTGACTGCATCAAGAACCTTGCTTTGCTTGGGGTGATGTCACCAAGAAATAAATGAATGGCGTCTGGAAGAAGACACTCAAGAGGTGCATCCATGACTTCAAAGAATTTTCCAAGGATGAGGAGGTTGCAAAAAATCAGTAAGGTTGTGGATAGGATGCCAAATAACTTTAACTTGGGTGTGGATGAGGGTGACATTAAGGAGCTTTTAGAGGTGGTTCCTCAGGAATTGACTAATGAGTAGTTTTTAGAACTGGAATAGAAATGCATAGCTGAAGAAGAGGCAGGAAAAGAGGAAACTACAGAAAAAGAAAAAGCCCAAAGGAAATTCACAGTGGAAGGTTTAGCAGAAGCTTTTGCAGACTTCAACAAGCTCCTTAAAAAGTTTGAGAACATGGACCCCAACATTGAAAGGTTTTTATTAATAGAGAGGAACATTCATGGAGCATTATCTGTTTATAGGCAAATCTATGATGGGAAAAAACCAAGCAAACCACCGTAGACATTCCTGAAAAGAGGGATACCTCCTCAAGAGCCTTAGGCAGTTCCTTCAGGAGGTATTCCAGAGGAAGGCATTGTTATAGGAAGTAACAGCTCCATGCATGTTACTGCCCCTGAAGACATTTTAGTGGGACAAGATGTGAAGGTGGAAGACAGTGAGTGATATTGATGATCTTGACCACGTGTAGGCCTAGGCTTATGTGTGTATTTTAGTTTTTAACAAAAAAGTAAAGAGTTAAAAAATAATTTCAAAACAAAAAGCTTATAGAATTAGGATGCAAAGAAAACTTATTTTTGTACAGCTGTGTAGTGTGTTTGTGGTTTAAGATAGATGCTATTACAAAAGAGTCAAAAAGTTTTTTAAGAAATTAAAACATTTGTAAAGTAAACATTACAGTGGCTAGGTGTGGTGCCTTGTACCTGTAATACCAGCATTTTGAGAGGCTTAGGTGAAAGGATCACTTGAGGCCAGGAGTTCGAGATCAGCCTGGGCAACATAACAAAATCCTGTCTCTACAGGAAATAAAAAATTAACTGGGTGTGGTGGTGTGCATCTGTAGTCCCAGGTACTCAAGAGGCTGAGGTGGGAGAATCACTTGATCCCAGGAGTTCAAGGCTGCAGTAAGCTATGATCATGCCACAGCACTCCAGCCCAGGCAGCAGAGCAAGACCCTGTTTCAAAAGAAAAAGTTATAGTAAGCCAAGGTTAATTTATTATTGTTGTTATTTAATTTACTTTAGAGACATGGGTCTCACTCACCCAAGCTGAAGTACAGTAGCACCATCATAGCTCACTGCAGCCTTGATCTCCTGCGTTAAGTAGTCCTCCTGCATCATACTCCTAAGTAGCTGGGATTGCAGACCCCTGCCACCATGCCCATCTAATTTTTAAAGTTTTTTTTTTAGTGATGAGGTCTTGCTAGAGACCAGCTTGCCTTGCCCAGGCTGGTCTCAAACTCCTGACCTCAAGTGATCCTCCCACTTCAGTCTCCAGAGTTGCTGAGTTTATAGGCATGAAACACCTCACCAAGCTAATTTATTATTGAAGAAACAAAAAAATTTTTAATAGGTTTAGTGTAGTCTAAGTGTATAGTGTTTATAAAGTCTACAATAGTTTATAGTAATGTCCCAGGCCTTCATAGTCACTCACCATTTACTCACTGACTCACCCAGTGCAACTTCCAGTCCTGCAAGCTCCATTCATGGTAAGTGTCCTGTATAGGTGTACTATTTTTAAAATCTCTTATACCATATTTGTACTGTATCTCTGTACATTTAGATATATTTAGGTACACAAATACCATTGTGTTACAGCCTACAGTATTCAGTACAGTAACGTGCTGTACAGGTTTGTAGCCTAGGAGCAAAGGCTGTACCATATACTTAGCGGTGTAAAGACACTCTGAAATCACCTAACAATGTGTTTTTCAGAACTATCTTCATCCTTAAGTGTTGCATGACTGTGTTGTAATGCTAGTTGCTGCCAGTTACTACAAGTTCATGTCAGCCCTCCAAGTAACTCAGGAACTGGTCCTCTCTTGGGCTTGGATCTATAGTCCTTATCCCTGGAGAGTCAGTTATAAAGATTTTACAAAACTGGAAACATGACTCTCGAAATGTCTCTGGCTATTTCTGGGTCACTCCCAGCATGAGATAGACTTCATCTTTCAGCCACTAGTAGGCTAGGCAGGGGTGCTATAATTACAGTAAGTCCCCTACATACAAACGAGTTCTGTTCCAAGAGTTTATTCCTAAGTCCAATTTGTTCGTAAGTTGGACAGCGTTAGCCTAGGTACCCAAGTAACATAATCGGATAAAGAAAATACTTTTCACACAAATAATACATAAATACATCAGCCTAGGCAACATAGCAAGACCTCATCTCTACAAAAAGTATATGAGTTAGCTGGGCATGGTGGTACATACCTGTAGTCCCAGCTACTTGGGAGGCTGAGGTGGAAAGATTGCCTGAACCCAGGAAGTCAAGGCTGCCATGAGCCATGATGGTGCCACTTCACTCCAGCCTGGCCGGCAGAATGAGACTGTGACAAAAAATAAAATAAAACATTTTTAACCTTACAGTACAGTACCTTGAACAGTACAGTCATACAGTACAACAGCTGGCATACAGGGGCTAGCATCAAGTGAACAGGCAAAAAGAGTTAATGACTGGAGGAGAGGAAAGAGGTGGGAGATGGTAGAGCTGAAAGATTGTCAGCAATAAGAGACAGAGGGCAAGACAGATGTGACTGGATATGCAAACACATTTGCATCTTTGAAAGTTCACGACTTGAAGGTTTGTATGTAGGGGACTTCTGTAATTACTGGCTTAACTTCTGGCTAGAAGAAAAGCCTAGAGGGAACTGTTTGTCACTCAAGCTGCATGGCAGATCACAGGCAGTTGGAATTTCAAAGTATAAGAATTTTAAAGTATAATCATTAAAAATTTCTATCCAAAGTATAACAGAATCCTTGTTTCTTGCTAAAGATTTCCCCATTACTTCTTTGGGCAAACATCAGGGGCCCTCCCCTTGTTACAAAAGCCCTTTTTACTAAGGGAAGGTATAGAGTGAGCATACCCACCCAGGTGTTCACAAGAGCAACAAGCATCTGTCACAGTCCTTGCAACTCCTTAGTTTGGGTTTACATGTTTAAAACTACTAGTTGCCTTGGACGGAGACCTGGGTGAGGATTGCAGGCCTGAAAATGAAGGGATGTTAATTTTTTACTTGGACAGAAGTGGAATAGAAAGAAGGGTTTGGATATAACGATAAAGCAGAACTAAGTGTGAAAGGACCAGGACACCTCTGCCTAGACTGAGACAGTGACTAGGGAAGTGACCACTGCAACTCTGCATAGCTGGGCGTGGGCTCCAGGTGAGTGAATTCCACCCCTAGTGTGAGCTGTGGGATCCAGAGTCCAGACTCTGCAGCTACTCACTGCCTGCGTTCCAAAACTTACTGCATACCTATGGGCAAAATTCCTAATCCCTCTGTGTCTCATCATCCCTGTGTGTAGAATGGTGGCATTAGCAATCTGCCTCAGGGGTGCAGTGGGGATTAAATGAGTAAAACACACATGAAATATTGAGAAGAGCACTTCACACAGAGTAAGTGTTCAATAACTGCCATATCAAAAAAGGCAAATGTTACTAATTTGCTTTCCTGCTTGAAGACGTGGCCAAATAGCACTTCTGTCTCTGGGACAGGGCAGCAGGAGACAACTTGTAGAGCCAGAAAAACTACCAATGTTTTCTTTTCAGCAGGGGGAAGTATGCCATTTCAAGCCATAGCAACCTCCAGTTTATTGGGAGGGGAGGACTGTTAAGAGGCCTCAGGAACCACTAGAGCCCCTCACTCCATGAACTCTGGAGGGTTGGTTAGTGCGGGGCACGGCTGAGCAGGGAAAAGTGGAATTACTCTGTTAAGGGAAGGACAGGACACTGGGCGGGGAGCCAGCCAGCTGCTAAGAGGCTGTGGCCCCATGTGGGCTGCTGCAATTGAGGAAACATCACCAGGGTAGATATGGCTTTTTTGGTAGTGTTCAAAGAAAGGAGCTAGGCAAAATGGTGTGTATGTAGTCCTAGCTTCTTGGGAGGCTGAGATGGGAGAATCATTTGAGGTCAGGAGTTTGAGTACAGCCTGGGCAACATAGCAGGACCCCTATCTCTTAAAAAAAAGGGGGGGGGGAATCTATGTCCTACCAAAGATCAAACAGCTCTAGGATAGAGGTGGTCTGTGCCCTAAGGTTACTCTTCCTCTGTAACTCAGCTCATCGGCCTCTGTGCTGGTTATTCCCGTCTGCAGCCCAAATCATCCTCCACCTATTTTTGCCCTGGGACAGAGATCCCTGTCCTCACCCTGCTTCCCTTTGCCTCTGACTTCCTGGTGGGAGGCATGAGAACAGGAGGGGAACTTCTGTCTGTTCCCTCCCTGCTTTGGCACCATGGTTCTGGAAGTGGCCTGTCCCTCTGTAACCACAACAGCATAGCTCCAGCCACACTAGTTCTTCTTTTGCTCCTTCAGGGTAGGAGTGGCAAAGGCTCCAGCTCTTTTGTATGTGGTGTCTCACTACCCCCAAACTTCTGTAAATCACCCCTTCATTAAACTGCTTCCTGCCAGGTCCCAGCAGACTAATAATTGCCGGCAACCAGGGGATCTTGAGCATGGGACTGTTTTATTTACCAGACTGGCATTTCAGGCTAAACACTACTTAGCAACAGTGGAAGCACAGATATGCTCTTTATACAAGAAACGTCCACACTATGAAAGGAGCCAATGTTAGGAAGGGCTTCAGACTCACTGAGTACACTCCAACTCACATAAAGTGCACATTACCAAGCACTCACAGGGTAACAGGCATGCTATCCTTCTCTTGAGCCAAAACAGCACACTATTCCCAATGTGCTCCATGCTTTCCAGACAAATTCCTCTAGATACAACTCTCCCCCATCAGGTTTTAGAAATCTTACCCACCCTTCGAGTGTTAGCTGAAATGCCACTTTTTATTTATTTTATTTTTATTTTTATTTTATTTATTTATTTATTTTATTTTTTGAGTTGGAGTCTCACTCTGTCACCCAGACTGGAGTGGCATGTTCCCAATCACTGCAGCCTCAACCTGCTGGGCTCCAGCGATCCTTCTGCCCCAGCCTTCCAAGTAGCTGGAACTACAGGTGTGCACTACCACACCTGGCTGGTTTTTGATTTATTGTAGAGAAGAGGTCTCGCCAAGTTGCCCTGGCAGGTCTCGAACCCACAGGCTCAGACAATCCACTCACCTCAGCCTCCCAAAGTGCTGGGATTACAGGCTGAGCCATCGAGCCCAACCGAAATGCCACTTTTTAAATGATCTACCACCACATCAAAGCAGGGCCCACCCTTGTCTGAACTTCCCAGTGTTCTGCAGCTGTCCTACCCCTCTGTAGTTTCTGCCTTGTGTTGACCTTACTCCCTTTACCGGCCCCATTCTTAAGGACCAGGTCTCATTCACTGTGGATTCCTTGGCACACCCAGTGTGGTGCCTTTTACATAAAAGGTGCCAAATAAGTTGCTGAGTGAATGGACACTGACTAAAGAGAAACATCTGTGACCTGCTTCGGCTGACCAGGGTCGCCTGCTGGAGGTACCAAAGTCTGAGATGAACTAGCTGATTTCTTCCCCAGCCTCCCACATGGTCTCCTTGCCTCCTTTTCCTCCTCCTCGTTCATCTACCCTGAGTTCCCACCAGCTTCCTTCTCAACACCTCCCTAATCCTTCTGTCAGTCCAGGCTCTGACACTTGGTCCCAAGGCTCATGAAATCTCAGGTAGCAGAGAGAAGACAGCTCAAAGCCCCTCATGTCCAACTCCTGCCCTGGACAGCTGTGGAAAGTGAAGCAGTGGCTTGCTAGGGTCACACTGGTACAGGAAGCCCAGTACTGTGGGCAGGACTTTGACTTTAGTTTGTGGCACCCACATACCAAGACTTTTGACCTGAATCCTCCCATGTCCCCATAAGCATCTCAAGCCTGCCATTCCTAATGACCCTATACCCAGTCTCCCCCTTCATGGGGGCCCACTTGGAGTCATTCCTTGGTCTTACTTGGTCCCCTATGGACTTCCCCCCATCAACCCAGTGCCAACCCATTCTTCCAGAGCCGGCCCATTAAGGTCTCACCCCAGCATCCCCTCCACACCAATCTTGCTATCTCTGCACACACTTCAGCCCTTTATCATGTCTTGTCACCTCGCGTCCTTCAGTCATTTGTGGGTTACATGTGTATGGATCTTGCCTCTCCAAAAACACTGGGAGGCCATCACAGGAGCCCGTGCTAGCCTTGTACAGCTGCGCTTGACACAGAGCTAGGTTGATGGTGAGGGCTCGGCTTGCTTGGGTTCAGTGTTGAATATGAGACCTTGGCCCATCAACACTGGGCTCTGATTAGAGAAAACCAGCTGGTGTTTCTTCTGGGCATGAGTGGTCTAATGAAAGATGAGGTGGGACCTCTGGCTGAAGACCTTCCAAACTGGGTGTAACAACAGGTCTTCTCCCATCTGGGCCCGTGGGTGTGCCAGGAGGTGGAAGCTGCAGATGAAGGCTTTGCTGCATTTGCAGCACTTATAGGGCCTGTGGCTTGTGTGGCTCCACCTGTATGCCAGGAGGCGCAAGCTGCAGCTCAGGGGTCTTGCGGCACTCAAGGCAGCAGGGTTCACAACCCTACCTGCCTGCAGATATAAGCCACATTTCACATCAACTTTTCAGTAATAAAGGTGATATATTGGTCTCCCATGTCGTATTTCTCAATCGGTTCAAATCTTGAGCAGAAGATTACACTAACAGCTAACACCCTGCTAAACACTTTATGTTCATTGATTTTTAAAATTCTTACATCACTATGAAACGGATGCTAGTATTAACCTATTTTACTTCTCTGTGCCTCCATTTTCTTACCTATAAAATGGGTATGGCTGTGAACACTGAGTCCCAGGATTAGACAGCATTAACCATCCTGCTGCAGGTTTACTCCTGAAATACCTGCAAGTGAGGCGGGCCGAGGTCGAATGCATGGTCTCTGTGGAGACCCCAAGAGGGAGGAAGGAGGAGGACTGGCTTTCTGAAACTCACCAATCAAATCAAATCCCCTTTTGTCTTGTGGCAAGAGTGAGTAAGAATGAAAGAGAAGTTCCACGTGTTATACCAGTGAGATCCCTGAAACATAGGGTGGGGAGCCTCCTCACACCTCTCAGAACTCAAGCCAAAACCCTTCATCTTTTCCTCCATAAATGCACCCCTTCCCAGTCCAGGGCTATGGCCTGTCCCTAGCCTCCAGACAGCTGCCCCCTCCATCCCAACACTTCCCCCTCACCCACCCCCATTCCATCAAAGGATAAGGCCTCGCCTCCTCCTGTTCTCCCATCCTCAGCCTGCTTACTCCTCCCCCAGCTCCGTTCTCTGCCAGGTTCCCTGGAGCTCCGAGCAGCTGTGCCTGGACCCCCACCCAGTCCTATGACATCCGTTCGCAGCTCAGACAACCCAGCTGGGATGGAAAGCCACGCTGTGAGCCTCTTGCCCCACAGCTCTAGGGAGTCAGGAAGTGTCTTCACCTTTGTGGCTCTCCAGCTTGGTTCTTCCAGCTGGACCCAGGAGAAAAAGAGGCAGAAGGCGGGACCAGAACCTACTCAGTCCTTACTCCACAAAGAAGTTCAAATGGACCCATCTCAAAGGACTAGAGTTCATGAGAGAATGTATTATCTTCAAGAGGGGCAAGTCCCTGATTTGACATTAAATCTTAAATATCTGGTCAGCAAAGTTAAAGTAATATGGCAAACAATAAACCGGGGAAAATATTTGCAACACATATGGCAGATGAGGATAATTTCTTTACTACAGAATCTGTACAAACGGATTTTTAAAGGAACAACAAAAACTACTAAAGAACATGAGTAAGCAATTCACAGAAAATACATATGGCTCTTAAACATGGGAAATGATGCCCAGTTTTGCTCATAATTGAATGCAAATTAAAACATGAGGGAGCGTTTTTCATTACTGAGATCAGAAATGACAAAACAATAGTTTCATAGAGGATTCAGGAAAAAAGGCATTTTCATACACATACCAGGAACCACATTTCCAGTTTCCTTCAAAATACTAAATGCACCTACCCTTGATTTCATCAATTTATCCTGCAGGTAGTCACACACATATCGAGGAGAGTGTGCAGGAATATTCAATGCTGCATTGTCTGTAATAGCAAAGGACACAAAAGAATACAGGCCTACCTACCCACAGGGCACTGACTATATGAATTACAGTACATTCATACAATGGAGTATCATACAGAAGAGAAAAAAAATGAGGTAGATCTTACAGGCTAATATAGAACCATCTCCAAGACACACTAAGTGAAAAAAGCAAAGTGTAGACAGTGTGTACCCGAAGCTACCATTTATGTTTTTTTAAGAGGGAAGAAAGGGACACAGGTTTGGCAACAGAGTTGTTCTAATCCTGACTGTGACTCCCGGCTTTGAAAAGGAGTATAAGAGAATTTCCTTCCTCAAGTGAGGATTGCATCAGATAAAACACATTTAGAGCCGGGCCCAGTGGCTCAGCCTGTAATCCCACACCTTTGGGAGGCTGAGGTGAGTGGATTGCCTGAGCCCGTAGGTTTGAGACCCGCCTGGGCAGTGAGACCTCATCTCTACACTAAATCAAAAA
>NW_007258394.1:126032-253335 GCF_000164805.1 Carlito syrichta | reverse complement strand
ACTTGGAAGGTTGAGGTGGAAGGATCGCTGGAGCCCAGCAGGTCGAGGCTGCGGTGGCCGGGAGTGGCCACTGCACTCCAGTCTGGGTGACAGAGTGAGACTCCAACTCAAAAAAACAAAAACAAAAACAAAACACATTTAGCATTTAGTATGGTACCTGGCACAGAGAAACCCAACAAATGGTGATGATTACAACCTTGCTACTGGTCCAGTAAGGGGACTTGCCATGAGAGAATCCAAGTCCTTGGAGAGAACATACCAAAGAAACCATAGGCATTTGGGAACATCATGCCATGCATGGTACAAGTGGAGAACCTAGTCCATATCAAGCTGGCCTGGGTAGCCAGGTAGTCTGCTAGGACTTGGGTTGCCTCCTCCCTTTTCCCCAGCCCTCCCAGCATCAGACAGGCATTAGCCAGTGTGAACACAGCGCAGCACCAAAAAGGCACAAGGAAACCAAGGCCTCTCAGGCTTAGGCCTAGCCCCATTTGTCACATCCTAGGTCTCACCAGAGTGTAGAGGCTGACTTCTGATTTGGGACTTGCTGCTTGATCTTCTGTGTCGCTTAAGGTCTGATCATCCTATCCTCTAAACATCACATCTATCTCTTCCCTTCTGGCCTTGCCAGTGGCCAGGGCAGAATCCCATGGCCTTTCTTCGACTCTGAAAAAAGCTGCCAGTGTATGATCTTCAGGTTTCATTTCTCCCCATCACCAGCTCAGCCTCTACACTCCAGCCACAACGCACATATTCCTTGGCTGAACTCCTTCACTGGCATTAGGTCTTGGTAACCATAAAATGGTAACAATGGCTAAAAATGGGACCCTTATCCCTCCAGATCCTAGTCTGTCATTCCCCACTACCCAATCCACACTGTATAAGAAAGTCTCACCACTCTGAACAAGCAAGATCTTTCTCTTTCATTAATTTGTCCTTCTAATCATAAAATTCAGGCTCACTGTAGAAATACAGACAATGCAGGAAAATTTAACCACTGTCAAAACCCAATTTATTTCCTTCCAGTCTTTTCTATGCATGTACATTTTAGAAAACTGAAGGTTCTCTGTACACAGTTTTACTTTGCATTATTTACTTAATATTATTGCATTTTATCACATCACTGGTTTTTAAATTGTGATTTTTAGTCATTTTCTAATATTCCCCAGTACCATAATTTAATCATTCCCGTTAGTCACTTATTTTTTTATAAAATGAGTAACACTGACATGTATGTAAATCATTGTTCAAATATTCATTTTAAAGGTAGCTTTAAAGTGATACTACTGTAGCAAAGGACATCAACATTCTTTCAAAAATGGTTTCACTTCTCCTGAAATAACAACAGATAAAAATGATTTAAAATGTATAAGCAACAATGATGGGATAAAAGGAACATATTTCAGGAAGATGGAAAATGAAGTTGTAACTGAGAAAGTTGGGTGGAAGGAATAACAGCTTGGAACACTTACTGAGGACAATGCAATGAAAGGAGGTAGTTGATCTACTCTGCCAAACCCCAGAGACTTGGGACTTAGAAAACCTTGGTACAATGAAGGGTGGGAGGCATAAGTGGGTCTAAAGTTAAGGGCATTGACTGAAAGTGTGTAATAACACTTGACTCCCTTCCCTCCACTTGTAGAGAAGCACTTAACAACATCTAAGTGCCAGACAAAAATATTAGAGAACTTTTGCTAATTAAATGTAAAAGCCCTAGGCAAAAGATTTCACATTCTAGCTTTAGGGGTCCCAGGAAATAGCTTGCTCCCTACCAATCACTTCAGAAGGTGGCCTTGTAGTGGGCAAATCTCACTCCCACACACAGAGGTCTCAATAGGGCTTTTAATTGGTATGCATGTGTATATATATGTATATGTGTGTATATCAATAAGAATCACAAGATATTTGAGGAAAATCTCCAATGAAAACAAGCACATAAACAGAGAGAAAGGACCCAGTGGCAGGGGCATGAAGGAGTGAGATAATTCTTGTGACAGAAGAGACTTTTAAGAAAAAGTCTCTTAGAAAGTAAACTAGTTACTTTCAAAATAAAACATTCATTAGAAAATGATCAAGGTACTTTTCCAGAAAGAGACACAAGACAAGGAAATAAAAATAAAGCAATTGAGGGTAAAGGCAAAAGGTCCAATATTTGATTAACAGAAATTCCAAAAGAGTGAAAACAAAAAAAAATTATACACACACACACACACACACACACACACATATGAGAGAGAGAGGAGTTTTCATATAAAAACAAGAATATTTCCAAGGATAGAAATACCTGAGTCTCTAGATTGAAAAATTCCAGAGTGCACTAGGGAATTGAGTACACCCAAAATAAAAAGGAGACACTAAAAGTTTCCTGGCATTGGGGTGGGAGAACAGAACACTGTGAATACTCTTTATTGACTGTCAAAAAAATAAGAATCAGACTGGAATCAGGCATCTCATTAGCAACAGTGGATGCTATAAGTCAGTGAAGTAATGGCTACAAAATTCTGGGGAAATTTTTCAACCTAAAATTCCAGAGTCAGTCAACCTACCAATCAAGTGTGAGAAAGATGATTTACTTATATGAGCACTCAACAACTTTGCATCCCATGCACTCTTTCCAAGTGATTTGAAGATACACTGCAGTAAAATGAAGAAATAAAAAAGAAAGAGGAAGACATGGAATTCAGGAGACAATGGAACCTAATTTAACAACAACAGTAGGCACAAAGGGCATCAAAGACAGACTAGAGCAGGAGGCTGGAAATCTCTGGAAGAGGAATATGCAGGGGGAAAAAGGGAATTCAACAGAATATCTAACTAGATGAAGAATTTGAAAATGACTGAGGATGTGCTAAAAGCAACTGGTACAAGGTAAGAAGAAAGGTAACTGGAAATGTCAGTAAAAACAAAACTATGCAGTGAATAATATCCACATAATCATAATAATGCTCATGCTATTTTCAACTTTTAAAATCAATCAAAACACAAAGCATTAAAGACTAATTGGTTACAGAATAGAGTTTTTAAGAATTAGAGTTGGCAGCTGGGCTTGGTGGCTCAGCCTGTAATCCCGTGCCTTTGGGAGGCTGAGGTGAGTGGATTGCCTGAGCCCGCGGGTTCGAGACCCGCCTGGGCAGCGAGACCTCATCTCTACAATAAATCAAAAAATCAGCCGGGCATGGTAGCGCATGCCTGTAATTCTGGCTACTCGGAAGGCTGAGGCGGAAGGATCGCCGGAGCCCAGCAGGTCGAGGCTGCGGTGGCCGGAAGCGGCCACTGCACTCCAGTCTGGGCGACAGAGTGAGACTCCAACTAAAAAAAAAAAAAAAAAAAAGAATTAGAGTTGGCAACGTTAGAGACAGGGAGGTAGAAAAAGAGAAAGGAAGGGAAGGGTACATTCAACATCTTCAAAATGGGGAACTGAGACACTATTCATAGTGAATGCAATAAAACTAGATATGTAAATATAATAAATAATTATTTTTGATTATAAAATTCTTGCTCCTTATAGAAAATACAGAAATTACTAAAAAACAAAAAACTTTTTAATCATCCATAATCCTATTATCCAGAGGAGTTGGGTTTGAGTCTAAGCTCTAGAATTTACCATCCATATAGCTGTGAACAAGTCATTTAACTACTTATAATATTCCCTTCAAGTAATTTATCTATATACTTCTTAGTAGTAGATAGTACTTGTAACAGCAACAGTATATGAGAACTGTATTATACACAGAATTAAAAAAAATTTTTTTGAAACAGGGTCTGTCCCCCAGGCTGGAATGCAGTGGTTCAATCATAGCGCACTGTAATCTCAAACTCCTGGGTTCAAGTAATCCTCCTGCCTCAGTCTCCCAAGTAGCTAGGACTACAGGCATGTGTCACCACACCTGGCCAAGTTTAAATTTTTTGTAGAGATGAGATTTCAATGTGTTGCCCAAGCTGGTTTTGAACTCCTAACCTCAAGTGATCCTCCTGCTTTAGCCTCCCAAAGTGATGGGATTACAGACATGAACCACCATGCCTGGCCTATATACAATTTTCAATCAATTTTTTTTCATTTTAAAGCATAAAGTAAAACTCTAGATACACAGCTTATCATAATCTTGTATTCTTCTAAATATAATTCCCAATATGCCCTTGACCATAGTGCAGTCAGAGGTTTTCCCAGAGATGAGACTTGAACTTAACCTTAAAAGAAACCTGTGGTTGGTAAAGTAGAAGGGGGTTGGGTAGGGAGTAGTGATGAGGTATTACAGACACTGAGAAAGGTGTGAGCAAAGGCACAGAAGAGCAAGTACGTGCCTTGAGACTGCAGTAAAATATGCATGAAAGCGAGATGAGGTTGGAAAGCAAATATGCAAAACTCAGTAAATCATGTTAGGTATCCATGTTATTCTCATAATAGTCTTGAGAACAGGATTAGCAGAACTTGTTTGCTTTGGCACTCCAGAATCTAGCCCAAAGTTCACCACAAAGAGAATGCACAAGATTTTCCTAATGAACAAATGATGCCTAGAAAGTCAGAGATGCCTCCTGGCTATCCAATCTGGGTGCCCCAGGTGGTGAGGATAATGCTATTTGGTGAGTGAGGGAATCTGGGAGATGCAAAATTTTAAAGGTTATGTGTCTTGGCCACACTGTTAGATTCTGTACTCTGACTTTTTTGAGTTGGAGTCTCACTCTGTCACCCAGGCTGGAGGGCAGTGGCATGCTCCTGGCGACCAGTCTCGACCTGCTGGACTCAAGCAATCCTTCCACTTCAGCCTTCCAAGTAGCTGAAACTACAGGCATGCGACACCATGTCTGGTTAATTTTTTTGATTAATTGTAGAGATGCGGTCTCACCAAATTGCCCAGGCTGGCTTTGAACCCAAGGGTTCAGGCAATCCTCTGACCTTGGCCTCCCACAGTGCTGGGATTATAGGCGTGAGCCACTGTGCCCAGTCAACCTATTCTTTTTTATTTTAAAAAGTCACTGGTGATTATGCAGTGCATCCCCAGATTAGACGTTGGGCCCCAAAGGGTCTACAGATCAGCTCCAGGGAGTCTGGATGACCCCCCCCCCCCGCAATGAGCACAAAATTCAATGTGCAATGCACATTTCTCAGGAGAGGAACCACAATCTCCATCAGTCTCTCAAAGGGACTGCAACCCCAGACGGTTAGGCAAACTGGATGAAGAAGCAAGTGGTAACAGATGTGGGAGAGGGATACCTGCCTGGGCAAGGAAGAGAGAGGATCCAAAGCACAGATGAAGAATTAGCTTTGCCCAAAGACACCTCTTACTAAACACGGAGGAATTCATAGCCGTGTTTGGAAGTGTGTGTGTGTGTGTGTGTATTCATAGCTGTGTTTGGAAGTGTGTGTGTGTTAGTGGTTGATAAAGTCTTTCCCTTGTGCTCCCAAAGCACCTGTACATGATTTTGTTAACAGTTCTGCATCACTGTGCTCCACTTAATACAAATCTGTTGGTCTCATGTGAGGGTGAGGACAGATCCCTAGTTCTACTCTTAATGCCAATCCCTAGACCTGGCACAGAGCTCTTTGTCTGACACCTAAAAGCCTGATAGCTGCTAGCAACTTAGAAAAATGGGACTTCAGTGTTCCCAACCACTCCTGGCAGGACCAGCCAGGAGAGATGGGAGATGACTTCAAAGAACAGGAAAACCTAAGCCAACTCTGACAAGGCTGTTCATTTTTCCTTTATTGGAAGCTGTAAAGAAAAGGCGGGTCATAATTTATTTTAAGGGCTGGAACTAAATTAAGAGGGTGGGTTGTTATTAGCTGGGGAAGGATCTGATGTGTCTAGTAATCCACTTGGCTCACAAGATTTGTGTGGGATCAGAGGTCCTGAACCTGGGTACAGGTTAATGAAATGCAAGTAGAAAAGTAAAAAGTCTTAATACATGCCTAAAAGTATGTTATATAAAACTTAGTTTGCTCATATAAATAAAATGTTGGTATACTCACTTAAATACAAATAAGTTCAGTTGCAGAATCTTCAAACATCTAAGAGTTGGCAGGGGCAATAAAGGACACCAAGTCTGACCAATGTAAAATAAGTGTCCTGTTTTGCTGAAACAACATAGAACAATTTGCATATACAGGTTCCTATGCTGAAGGCCCCATCCCCCGACCACCACTGTCTCCACCTTTGCTCACACTTTCTTGGTCTGCAGGCTTTACTTTGTTGCTGCAGTGGCTCATAATCTTGGCTGCATATTGTAATCTCCTCCAGAGTTTTCAAAAACACTGAGACCTATGAATGGAAATTTTAAAAAGTGACCTATGTGATTCTAACATGAAGCTAAGGTCTAAAATCGCTGCTTCCAGCTACATGGAAGGCTGAGGCGGAAGGATCACCGGAGTCCAGCAGGTCAAGGCTGTGGTGGTTGGGAGTGGCCACTGCACTCCAGATCTGGGCGACAGAGTGAGACTCCAACTCAAAAAAATAAAAAAACAAAAAATAAAACCACTGCTTTACTGCAAGGTTGGGTCAGTGATTCCCAAACCTAGCTTTCCATCACCACAGAATCACTTGGGTAGCTTTTCTGAACTACTTAAGAATGAAAATCTTTAGCCCAGGAAATTGTAATCATCCATGATTGAATACTCAATTATAAGGATGAATATATGATGCAAGCTAAACAGTTTAGCCGTATTAGTGGTCATATACCCCAGCTGCTCTTGTTATTCAGGAAAGTACAGTTTTGGTCTCTTGGTGGGTCAAGGCTACAGTTATCTCAAATCTTCAGTTCTGCTCTTCTGCTGTTCTGAGCTTTCTGATTCTGCAGGCAAAAATTCTAACTTGTTCCTAACCTCAACAGAGACGCAGGGTGTTATCCTTGGTTGCTATCTTCACTCCTAGACAGGAGGGCAGGAACAGCCACTAACTGTTAGGGTCAAAGAAGTTATGAGCATTTGAACCTACTATTGAATCCTTGTATTTGTGTCTCTATGATTTAGAGTGAAACTGGGAAAAGAAATTACATATGCTTTGACAAGACTACTTGAAGGGGAAAAAAGAGGAAATTAATAAGCTTTCTTATATATGCCTTCTGTATGTGCAAGTGCTCAGTAACCTAAAAAGCACTATGTAATTTAGTCTTGCAGAAATGAGACAATAAATGCATGGGACCTCTGCACAAGAACCATACCGTACTCAGCATTTATGATAAATGCTCTTGGATGCTGAGACATTGGAATAGGATGGCGGTACAGACTCAGAAATGAGATCCAAATTCCAGTCTTATGTTTTCTGCCTTCTGGTTACATTGCCTAAGGCACACCCTAAATCTGTCACCTCAGCTTCCTCACCTGAAAGTGGGACTACATACTCCTTTCTCAGGCTCCCCCACAGGTCTGTGTGGGGATTACAGGTGGTTAGGTGAGTAGCATGGCAGAAAAAAAGAGAACCTGGATTTAGGTCCTGGATGTGAGCATAAGCTCTGCCACTTGTTACTTGGCCTTGCACTAATGACCACTCTCAGGTAAATGGGCAAATACCTCTTTTAGTGATAGAAGGATTAAGGTAATGATCTATGTGAAAGTTCAAGATTAAGTGTCAGGTATCATGATTTGATACATGAAGGTATACAAGAATAAAATTTATGTATAAATACAAGGCATTTATTACATAACTCTACCTATTGCATAGTTTTATAAATGATTTCTGCGGGAATAAAGGCTGAAAGGGTAACAAAGATACCTTACCTTAGTTTCTTCATCATTCTAAAAGTTTTCGTATTCCAATTCCTTTGAACTTCTCAAAATAATCAAATTAAGACCTCAGGAATCCCACTTCACCTCCTCCCTTTCCCTTCATTTTCCCTCTTTGGTCCTCTCAGAATTAGAAGAGCGTGACCACTTTCTGTAAACACCATTCATAATGTAAGAATGAAACCCAAACTGAGCCCTTCGTTGAGCTTGAGCAGAATGAGAGCAGAGACAACTTGGGCATGTCTCCAGGCAAGCTTTATTCTTTGATTCCTCTATCCAGGAAGGGGCAGATAGTTGCCTCTCACCCAAATGGAATGCGATGGGAACTGAGGAATTGTCTGGAGAAAAAGCTGTCAATCTTAGCAAATGAATATAGCTTGTGCATGGGGTCTCCGTCAATCCTTGAGTGCTTGGTCATACAGACTAGGGAATGGTCAGAACAGACTCATCAGAGATCCCTGGAGCTTGACGATACCAAGGTTCAGGAGGTATACACAGCAAGAAAAAGGCTGTTTCCTATTTCTGTCCCTTTTGGGAGCAGTAGACAATTAATAGTTTTTTGTTTTGATTGACTTTTTAAAAATTACCAAGGGAAAAATTACCTGGGGAAAGCTTATAAATGTTCATAGATTAGTTGTTGTTGAATGGTTACCCTAAACAGTTTCCTTAACTAGTCACTGTTTAACCCCCAAATACTAGAATCCAGGGTTCAAAGCTTCAGCATTCAACCAAGCAGATAACCTGCCTGTTGTTCAAGCAATTGCCAGAGTTAAAAAAAAAAAAAAATTTAAACAAAAAAGACCTTTCCCCAAATAGGATCTTTATCACTTAGTTTTTTATGACTTGTTCCTAAGAAAGTAAAATTTCATTTAAAAAACACGACTGCTTAGGGTACAGTTAAAACAAAGTCCTTGCCTTTAGGTACTTAGTTTTCATTTTTTTTAAATTAGAGGTGTCTGATTTGGCGGGTAGTGGGTCATGACCAAAGCCGGAGGTCTTCCTCTTCCTTGTTATTCGACCAGATGGGTTCTGTGGTGCCGCATGAGGTGCGAGTTAGAAATGAAAGCTGCGCCACACTTCTCACATTCATAGGGCTTCTCCCCAGTGTGGGTTCTCTGGTGCACAGTGAGGCTCGACCTCTGTCTGAAGGCCTTGCCACACTCATTACATGTGTAAGGCTTTTCCCCATTATGAATCCGCTGATGAATAAGTAAGTATGAGCTACACGTGAAGGCTTTCCCACACTCATTACACACATAAGGAAGATCTCCACTGTGAATTCGCTGGTGGACAATAAGGCAAGAGAGCTGACTGAAGGCTTTCCCACATTCGCTGCAGTCATAAGGTTTCTCTGCAGTGTGAATTCTCTGGTGGACAATAAGGTGTGAAAAACAACTAAAGGCTTTCCCACACTCTTTACACTCATATGGCTTCTCACCAGTATGGCTTCGTTGATGTACAATAAGATTTGCACTCTGGGTAAAGGCTTTGCCACAATCATTACAGGCAAAGGGCTTCTCCCCAGTGTGGATCCTCTGGTGAACAATGAGGTTTGAGCTTCGAGTAAATGTTTTCCCACACTCGTTACATTCATAGCATTTTTCCGTAATATGGACTTTCTGATGCCGAGCAAGTTGTGAGCTATAACTGAAGGCTTTCTCACATTCACTGCATTTAAAAGTTTTTTCTAAAGAGTGGATTTTTTGATGTACAGTTAGATTTGAACTCTGAGTGAAGGCTTTCCCACATTTTGAGCAAACATAAGGTTTCTGTCCAGTGTGGATTCTCTGATGTACAACGAGGTTTGCACTCTGAATGAAGGCCTTCCCACACTCATGACATTCAAAGGGTTTCTCCCCAGTGTGAATTCGCTGATGCACAACAAGGTTTGCACTCTGACTAAAGCCCTTCCCACACACACTGCATGTAAAAGGCTTTTGCCCAGGCTGGATTTTCTGATTTTTAACAGTGCCAGAATTAAGGTTATATTTTTCCCCAGATTTCTTACATTTCTGGTCTTCTTCCTCTTTGAAGATTTCAGGTAAGTGACAGTCATTCACTGGCACTTGTCTGAAATCTTTCTTTTCCCTCTTTATTCTCTGCCTCTTTAACACGTTTCCTTTTTCACAGGCTTCTCCTGACTCAGGTTCGTGAGGGTCAGCTTTCTGGATTCTTCCTGTCATTATGAGGGGTTTTTCAGATTCCTCACATATTTCAGTTTTGGGAACCAGTAACTGTAGATTCTTGGTTTCAGCACCTGAACCAAGACAGAAAATACAAATGTTAGCTTTCTCTGGTCTAGAAAAAGAATAGGATCATCAAGTCATAAAGGTGAGAAAGTATGCGACTTCATCATTTCTGCAAAGTGCCTTCATCAAAGACAAGAATTCCTTGTTACCACTGCTCTGTAGGGTCTTCTGCCAAGTCTGTGCCATCTCCCCATGCCCCAGCAGAATCCACTGATTCATGATCTTTCCAGCACTTCCACTTACCTCCATTAGACACTCAACCCTCTGCCACGTGCTAGGAAGGCCTAGTCTCCAGACAGCACTCCTGGTTGTCTGATGACTGTTTTCACAACTAAGGTCAGTTACAAAGGACACCAACTTCTCCCCAGACTTGTCTTTTTACCTTGGCTACTTAGAGTAGATTTGTTTACAAACCACCAGTTAATTAGAGATATTCATTACCTGTGAACAAAGATCTAGCAGCTTAGCCTTCTGTGTCTGAGGATGCTGGATGTCAAAGAAAGAATAAGCATGGAAAGGGTTACACTAATGCCAGACAGCCACAGCAGCCAAAAGCATAGGAAACATTAAGAGGCTGTGCAGCATAGAGGTTCAAAACATGGATTCTGGAACCAGAATGCCTGGTTTCAAATCCCTACTCTGTCATGACTTTGGGTTAGCTACTTAACTTCTCCATGCCTCAGTTTCCTAATCTCTAAAACAGGGATAATAAATAATAGTATTTAGAGATTAGTTTCCTAATCTCTAAAACAGGGATAATAAATAATAAGGCTGTGACTGAACCAACAGAGTTATTCTATGTCAACTGCTCAGAACAGTGCATGGAATACAATAAGTGATCTGAATGTATGTAGTGACTTTCAGCCTGACTGACGGTGCTGTGGGGGGCCAGGAAAAAACCCTTAGGGGAGGGGAGTTGCTATGGTGATATACAGCTATACTGTAAGATATTAAAGTGGAAACTTTGCAAACCCTTACCCTTGTGTCAAGGGAACAGCTTAGCATTGTCAAGGAAAGCTGACCTTGTTGGATTATGGCATAGCTGGCCACACAATGCCAGAAAACATGAGAATCTCTCATGATTTTCATTTTTATTTTTATTGTTTTTTTGAGTTGGAGTCTCACTCTGTCACCCAGACTGGAGTGCAGTGGCCGCTCCCGGCCACTGCAGCCTCGACTTGCTGGGCTCCGGCGATCCTTCTGCCTCAGCCTTCTGAGTAGCCGGAATTACAGGCGCACGCTACCACGCCCAGCTAGTTTTTGATTATTGTAGAGATGAGGTCTCGCTGCCCAGGAGGGTTTCGAACCCGTGGGCTCAGGCAATCCACTCACCTCAGCCTCCAAAGGCGCGGGATTACAGGCTGAGCCACCGAGCCCGGCAATTTTTATTTTTAAAAAAATTTTTTGTGTGAAGTATTCTGAATTGTTCCATATACAGTTTTATGTCTTTTCTGTTTTTCATCTGTGCACTGCCTTCTCCTCTTTTATGTTCTCTGTTATTTCTCATTACCTACATCTCACTTTATTTTTCTCCCTTCTAATGTCTCCATCTCTGCTCTTTCTCCTTTGCTTCTTCCTCTCCTTTGCTTTAATTCCCCATCATGGACACTGGGGCCTCCCATCGCCCCCACCCCAGGTATTTCTCCAACAGGAACAGAGTCCAAGAAAACTCTAGTTCACAGCTGGATTCCCTCCCTGACCTTCATGCCTATTATCCTTACTGGGAGATTTAGAATGTTACATTCATGAAAGATATAGACCATATCTATGTTACATACATGAAAGACAGCAAGTATCTAGGGTATAAGACAAGAGAATTTAGGCCCATTTTGTGTCCTGAAGTTCAAATCTCCTCAAGTGAAAAGATTAACCATCAAATAATCCAGGACCTATCATCTTGGCTTGTTTGAAATGGTATTTTTCCTTTTTTGGACCAAGTAGGATTACTGTAATTCTAGAAAAAAAAAAGTATAGAAATAATGAAAAACTAGACTAATTTGTGATCAACCAGAACACAGGCATACAGAAGTTTTGAAATCAATACTGTATTTTCATTTTTTTAAAAAGAAGAAATCTGAAAAGCTATATGAACCTGCCATCCTAGCTGGTGACTGTGTTCTGAGATAAGAAAGGTAATTTGATTTACTAAATTCATAAATCCCATTCATTACACTTATAAAAGGTGTGTGTTTATCAAGATTCTACTTACAAGACTTATAAGCCTGCCTTGTTAGATGCTCAAAATATTTGAAGAATTAGATATATTAAATTTGCAATTATGGTTTTATATAAGAAAATATGATATGTAGTCAGAGTTAAATGCTTAAAAAATTTAATCCATAAAAGTTGAAGCATAACAACATGAATTAAAGAAAAAGTAGGCCAGGCATGGTGGCTCATGCCTATAATCCCAACACTTTTGGAGGCCGAGGTGAGAGGATTGCCTGAGCCCACGGGTTCGAGATCAGCCTGGGCTACTTGGCGAGACCTCATCTCTACAATAAATCAAAAAATTAGCCAGGTATTGTGGCGTGTGCCTGTAGTTCCAGCTACTTGTAAGGCTGAGGCAGAAGGATTGCCTGAGCCCAGCAGATTGAGGCTGTGGTGGCCGTGAGCGTGCCACTGCACTCCAGCCTGGGCAACAGAGGGAGACTCCAGCTCAAAAAAAAAAAAAAAGAAAGAAAGAAAAAGAAAAAGTAAAAATGTTGTCATTTTTATTTAAAATATTTCTAGATGTACAGATGTATAGATGTAGTTAAAACTCCTTCAGATGTTAAAACCCCAGAAACACAATTTCCAAAGTACTTTTATGTATTTTGTACAATTTCACCATGGAGATGAAACTGTCCTTCAATTGTGTGGTAGCCTTAAAAAGGACAAGGTTGTGTGTTACTGATTTCTGTATCTCCAGCACCTATCACACTACTGGACACATAGGAAGTAGGCAGTCAACAAATCCTGTATTTCTTGAATTAAAGCATCCAGTTTGTAGATCAAGAAATGAAGGTCTCAGGAGAGGACTTACTTAAGGTCACAGAGTTATCAGAGGCAGGGTGGGCAATCACATTCAGGTCTCTCTTATTCCTAAAGCTCAGTGTTCTTGCATCACCTGCTGCTATGGAAATAGCCAGCAACATAAAAAGTGTGAACAGGGTCTTGAAGTAAGAGGCACAGCAGGAAAAATGGAGGCCCTTCCTGATGTATGGGTGCAGCTAGCTGCTGAAGTTAAGACTATGAATGGCTGGTTAAGCAAGGAGATAGAAAAGAAGTAAACACATTAGAGAGAATAGAACATAAAGCAGAAAGAAGCTGCTGAGAGTTTGGGGGATAATTAAAAATGAGACAAGAAAATGAAAGGTAGAGATCTAATTGTTCCCACAGCACTGGTTTAAGAAAATGATTTGGTCTCCAAATGTTGAAAAACTGGCTAAGGAGGACAATGGATTCAAAATATTTAGATACAGGCCTGTATCAGGTAGAAAAAAAAGGGACCCTGACAGTCAGTCAGGTAATTGCTTCTGCAACACAGGACTCAACAATTACTGCATTCTTGATTCTAAGTAATATGTCACTTCTTCATAGTCAAGCTTCTGCCATGGCTGAGATATTTAGAACACATTACCCTTTCCTGAGCCTCAGCTTAGAGATAAGATGATAAGTCCCATCAGTACAATACCTAGTTTTGGCAACATTATGGTTGACACAGCCGCTCAAAATCTTCTACAATTAGTACAAAGATCTATGAAAACAGAACACTTCCAGGGCATTTTCTCAAAATCACCACAAAAGTTGACCATTCCTACCTTAGCTAACTTCTCTTGCAGACTCACCAACTATGATAACCACAAAGCACTTGAACAGGACACATGCCTACAAGTGCACATGAAACTTACTGAACAATAAATATGATGAAAAAGTGAATTTGGAATTCTATGTTTGTTTGATGTCTTGAGCCTGTGTGCAAAATGAGCCATTTCCCATGACAAAACATAGGCATTTCTCAGTAGTCCTCTATCAGACCTCTCTGACACTTTCAACACCAAAATACTCTCTGTTGTTCAAACTAGGAGACCAGATGCCCAGCAAAGTTTTTGACAATATTTTGAGAAACCTCAATGGTCAGATTCTGAATCAGGGAGTTAACCTTACCTAGAAAGTTCATGTTCTCATGAGTCTCCAGTATCTCGCTCTTGGCCAGAGTCCCTGGTAATGAGTAGCTGCCAAGGGGTGAAGCAGCAGGTGCCTCCTGCGTTGCTTTCAGGACTACTGCCATGTCCCAGAACATGTTCTGATCCTAGAGACAAGCAGGTACATGCTTATGAGGGGACTGGTGGTGGGGTGAGTACAGTTTTGAGAATGAGAACATAGGTATCTATTCCTGGAGGCCACAAAACTTTTTTTTTTTTAATGGAAAAGAAAGCCAGAGTCTCCCCTAGCTAACCCTCAAGTCAGTTGGGCAGAGAAGCAAGCTTGCTTCCTTCTTCCCTCTTACTTTGATTTTGCCTAATTCTCACTCCAGAATCCAAACCTAACTTGCCAGTGAGTGCATGACAAGAGGAGAGAGCATATGGGAAGATTTTTCAGAGAAAACTTTTCAGAGGTCTAAAGATCAAAGAAGCAAAGTTCTAACCTTATTTCTCCAGAAAGGCTCTGGGGGATCTCTGCCCTTATTTGACTAGTAATGGTAAGGGATGTCTTTGAAAACATTAAGGACACAGCACAGTTTACAGTCTCACTACTCAGCGTGGTCCACAGATCATCAGTATTTGTATCACCTGGAAGCTTGTGAGAAATGCAGAATCTCAGACCTCAACCTAAACCTCCTGAATCAGATTTAACATTTTAACGAGAGCCTGTAGGTGATTCCTAAAGTTTGAGTACTGGCTAGTGCTGTCAACCTCTGACTGGAATCACCTGAAGAGTTTTAAAATATACAGATACCCAGGTCCCACCCCTAGATCCTGATCTAATTGGAATAAATTAGAACTGACATTTAAGATTTTGTAAAAAGCTCCCCAGGTTTGAGAACCACTGGCTTAAACAAAGTATTGAATGTCACACCAGTTAATTATATTACAAAAAACCTAAAAATCAGAACTCTAACCAGGAAATAAGACACGAGGTGTGGAAGCAGAGGGGCAGAGTCCCAACTTAAGCTACTTGAAGTCCTCACGTCTCTTCTCCCCTCTTCCTCCCAGGCCACCCTTTACCTTTTCCTCTTCTTCTGATACATCAAGGCCTGTGTGAAGACCATCTCCAGGAGCCCAGACTTTGATGTTCTCAGAGGGCACTTGTTGGCTGGAAGCCTGACCTAGAAAGTCTTCCTCCTCTTCCTCCTCCTTTTTCACCTTCACTGGGCCCCAAGGGGCTAGAGCCTTGACTTCTCTCAATTCTGTAGTCATCTTCTCTGCTCAGCAGGGTAACTCCTATAGTTGGGGGCTGCCCAGCAGAGGTCAAACCCCATCTAATCTTTACATATCAAAAATTTTTCTTCTTGAGTTTTTTCCCAGTGCCAAGATGAGTACTGTCTACTGAGAAATCAGAAAACATTGTCAGTGTAACGCAGAGATTTACTTGGATGCCACTCAGCCCACAGGCCAATTCCACTAGTGTCTGGCCAGTGGCTACTGTAGCACATGGAATGCTCTATTCCTCCCCCTCATAAGATAAAGGAGTTGGACTGTAAACATGTAAATTCTTTCCATAATAATCACATTGCAAATGGATTTATATAACATCCAGTGATTTTTCTTTTCCTGATTAAATGGTAACATATTTTTATTGTAAGAACTTAAAAAATACAGAAAATGATTAAGAAAACCCCAGTATATCTCCAAAGAGATAACCACTAAACAATGTAAAATTTAAGATATTTCTTTTAAGGGAACACCTCCAACCATATTAATGATTTTATAAACTTGTTTTTGATTATGGGGATACATAGTTTCACAATTATCATCATAGTGTTTTTTTTAAGGGGTTATTACAAAGTTTACTTTATTGCCAAGGATACAAAATAGTGTGAACATTATTTTGATGTTGCCTTTCTTCATGCTTTTTAATTGCTACACAGTTATCTATGACATTAAAATATTTTCACTCTTATTGAAAAAGGATGAAGTAATGTGGAAATATATAGAATTAAATGTCACATGCATCAGTTTAGATGGGAATCCTACTCCCTTTTCTCTGTAATTACATATATATGCGTGTGTATACACACACACACACACACACACACACACACACACACACACTCCCGCATATTGTGTATTTTTCCAAAACACACTTTAGATCATCACACTTATACAATGTTAAGCAACTTGCAGGTTTTCCTATTTCCAGTTTATTTTCCTAATAACAATTGTTAAAAAAGTTTTCTGGGAAATAGCCTTTTCTTTTGCTGAATTATTCCTTTAGGATAAACAGAGGGATTACTGGCTCAAGGAATTTATGGTTGATATATATTATCAAATTACTTTCCAAAAGCACCACATCAATTTACACCCCCACCAATTATCAGCGGCTCCTTATCATAGCTAAGCCAGCAGGGTTTTTAAAAAATTGTTTTCAATTGGTGGGTAAAACAACCTTACTATTTTGGTTGATTATGAAGAGACTGAAATGTTTCTTTCTATTCCCCTTTGAATGTTTTATTAGAAGAAAGGTGTTAAATTTTATTTAATCCCCTTTTACAGCCATTGAAGTGATTATATTCTTTTCACTATGTTAACTGGTAACTTACCATATGCACTGAATTTCTTGAGTAATGCAATAGTATTATTCTTTTCATGACTACTTGGCAGGAAGGCCCTTGACACGAGATCTACCTTGTGTATACAAGGTATATACATTTTTTAAATGGACCTCCAGCCCCAGACGGCACAGAGCCCTCTATCAGTCTTCCCTTTCAACGTCCTTTCCCTATTCCCAAACGTGACAATCCAGCCCTTCCCCTCGCGGCCCTGTCTCTGGATCTGCCTGATCCGCTCGCTAGTTTGCGTCCAACCTCTCCGAGCCAGGTTCCCGGCAGGAGGCAGCCGGGATTCAGAGCGGCGGGGCACCGAGTCGCCCGGACAGGACTGGTGTTCCCTAGGGAAGGATGCAGCGGGCCGCCTCTCGGGCGGCCGCCCCTGGGATAGCCCCTCCTTCCCCGACGTTCGTATCCACCCCCGGCGACCCGGCTCACCGTGCGCAGCTGAGAGGTACAGCCCGAGTTCACCAGCTCTGAAGCAAGAAGATGACGGACCGGGACACCGGCTTCCACCGGCGCGAGAACAATGACCGGACAGGAAGTGCCTCGGGACGGGCTTCCGGATCCCCAAGTCGCCAGGCTGGCCTCTCTAGGAATCTCGGAGGTGCTTTCTTCTCTATGGGTGTCCAAGGTCGCCCCTGCCCGAGGATAGGGTCAGAGCGCTCAGAAGGAGGGTAGAGGATCTGATCCTCAGGGAGGGGCCCATCCCCGGCAGGGCATGAACACTCGGGCGAGGCGCGCGCCCGGGAGCCTGAGGCTACAAAACATTAAGCTGTAGAAAAGCACTGATAATATCCCTTAAACGTTTTATTTTGAAAATATCAAACAGTACAGAAAAGTTGAAAGAACGGTACACTGAATACCCGTCTCCTCCACTTGAATACGATGAAGACTTTGTTTGCCTGATCTCTCTATACATACTTAAAAGCATTTTTTAAAAAAAGTTGTAGGTGTCAGAACACTTCATTCCAAATAATTCAGCATGTATCCCTTTAAAATATTCTTCAAACACCACTATCATCACAGGTAAGAAAATTAACAATAATTTCCTAAGACCCTTTAATACTCAGTCATATTCAAATTTTCCCAACTGTCCTAAAACATATGTCATAATTCTTTTTTCAATTAGTCTCACACACTGTATTTGGTTATGCTCTTTAGTTTGGGTTTTTTTTTTGTTTGTTTTACTTTTAATTTAGAAATGATTTACAGGAAATTGCAAAGACAGTACCCTTTACCCCTATTTCCCCTAATGATTACATATTACATAATAATATCAAAATCAGGAAATCAACATTAGTACAGTGCGTTTATATTTTTTTCATTTTTATCACCTGTAGATTTGTGTAACCACCAGTACAATCAAAATACACAAGTGTTCTATGACCACAAAGTCCTTCCTGGTGCTACCTCTCAACAGTTCCATTTAACCCTCTCCCCATTCTCCCTCCTACCATCCTTAACCTCTGGTAACAACTCATCTGTTTTTCATGTCCATAGTTTTGTTATTTTGAGAATATTATATGGATAGAATCATGCAGAGTATGATAGACTTCTGGAATTGGCATTTTCACTCGCATTAATTCCCTTGACATTTATTTGAGTTGTGGCTGGCTATCAGTAAGTCATTTCATTTAATTGTACAGCAGCAAATATTCTATGGTATAAATATACCATGGTTTGTTTTAACCAACTGGTGAAGGATATTTAGGTTGTCTACAGGTTTTGATCATTATGAATTAATCTGCTACGAACATTCATGTACAAATTTTTGTGTACATGTATGGAACAAATGCTCAGAAGTGTGATACTGAGGCGTATCATCTATACATGTTTGGTTTTTACAAGAAAATGCCAACTATTTCCCAGAATGGGTGCACCATTTTACATTCCCAGCAATGTATGAGATCTAGTTTCTCTGCATCCTTGCCAGCACTGATATTATTTTTTAATTTTAGCTATTCTGATAGGAACATGATTGTATCTCATGATTTTAACTTGTATTTCCCTAATGGCTGATGATGTTAAGCATCTTCTCATTTGCTATCTATACTTTGGTGAAATGTTCCTGTCTTGTACTCACATTCTAATTAGATTTTTTTTTTTACTGTTAAGTTTGGAAAGTTCTTTCTGTAGTCTAGATGCAAATTCTTTACTGGATATATGATTTGCAATGTCTTTTCATCCCCATAAAAGGGGTCTTTTGCAGAACAAATTATTTTAATTTTGATAAGTTCCAATTTAACATTTTTCTTTTCCTCTAAGGAGTATGCTTTTGATGTCATTTAAGACGTCTTCACTTAGTCTTAGTCCTAAAGTTGTTGGTTTGTTTACCTATGCATATCCACTTGCTCCATCAGCATTAGAAAATGCTATCCTTCCTCCACTAAATTGCTTTTGCACCTGTCAAAAATCACTTGGGCATTTGTGTGAGTCTACTTCTGGTTCTTAGTATCTAATGGCTCTTTAGAATTTTTCTTTTTTAAACCCTCATTCACATTTAATGCTTTTGATTATGGAAATTTTCACACATACACAAAAGCAGAGAACAGTATAATGAACTCCCAGATTACTCATCCAGTTTCAACAATGTCCACTTCTCTCTTTCATCATGATGACATTTTGAAGAATTCAGGGCAGTTTTCTTATACAATATTCCATTTTCTGGATTTGTCTGTTTCTCAAGGTGTCTTTTGCTTTTTTACTTCCTGTATTTCTTGTAAACTGGCAATTAGGCTAAATCAGATTGAACATTTTGGGGCTGACTACCATCACACGAGGAGGCACATTATGTGAGCTGTCTTAGCAACATTACATTCTGCTACTTGGTTACGAGGTAAATGACAACTTTCTTCTTTTTTTTTGGAATTTCTTTTTGAGTTGGAGTCTCACCCCATTGCCCAGGCTGAGGTGCAGTGGCATGCTCACGGCCACCTCAGCATCAACCCATTGGGCTCTTTATTTTTATTTTTTACAGTAGAGATGAGGTCTCAAGTTACCTGGCTGTTCACTAACCCATGGGCTTAGATAATCCCCTCACCCAGGCCTCCCAAATTGATGGAATTACAGGTTTGAGCCACTGTGCCCAGCCTTTTTTCTTCACTGTTAAACTACATATGTCCCTTTATAATTATCATATAATCTGGGGTGATTATTCTACAGCATGGATATGAAGCATTTTCATATCCATTACCTCCTAACAACTTTGTGAGGTAGATATTTTCCCTTCTGTTTAACAGATGAGGAAATCAAGTCTCCAAGAAGTGAAGGGCCTTGTTCAAAAGTGGACGAACCTGAATCACATCCAGATCTTAAGTCCATTCCAGTTTTCAATCTTGGGGAGCCAGCCCTCAGAAAGCTGTGGGGTTGAATTAATAACATTTATTATAATCAACACACCACTTTGACATTACTAATACTAGAAAATACGATTCTTATATTCAGATATTTCTAGTCCAGCTATAGAACCGGAGTTTTGAGAATTACAGCATAAACTTTTCAGCTCAAGAATGTAGGGTAAATGAAACCTACAAATGTACAAAAGGGAACAGCTGAATGAATGGCTCATAGGGAGTAATGAACAAGAACTGCCCAGAAATGGATGCTGCAAGGGTTTAATCAACACTTGAAGAGGTTGGCTCTGTGTAAAAAAATTATGTAGTAAATTAAGTGCTGGGACAAAATGTTGCACAAGCAACAAGCTATCACATGACAGTAATGATGAAAAGTTAATTAGAATTGAGAATGACTGTGGCAGGGATCATCCCCTCAGCTGCTGGGGTCAAGGATTTTTTTCTTTTAAATCAATGATCAAGGGAAGCAACATAGTATTGTGTTTTCATTGTGACACTTGACATCTGTTGTTTCTAATTCAGAGGTTGGAAAATAGTTTTCCCTGGCATCATTAATGGCTGGCCAATATTTCTTCCATACACACAAACTAGATATGCTAACTATTAACTTCCTTTGACATTGTAAAGGCAAATTTAAAAAATATTATTCTTATAGCACTAAATTCCAAAGTTAACTATTCACCATACTTCTTATAAAAATGAGAATCTTGCCGGGCCCGGTGGCTCAGCATGTAATCTCGCGCCTTTGGGAGGCTGAGGTGAGTGGACTGCCTGAGCCCACGGGTTCGAGACAAGCCTAGGTGGCGGCAAGACCTCATCTCTACAATAAATCAAAACATCAGCCAGGCGTGGTAGTGCATGCCTGTAATTCCGGCTACTTGGAAGGTTGAGGTGGAAGGATTGCCGGAGCCAGCAGGTCGAGGCTGCGGTGGCCAGGAGTGGCCACTGCACTCCAGTCTGGGCGACAGAGTGAGACTCCAACTCAAAAACAAACAAAACGAGAATCTTTGAGGTTCATGGAATCCCCCTCGTTCTAAATTGATGTACTTAAATTATGCCATGTTCTAGACTTTGACAATATCTCTCCTATCCAACTTTATTGACAACTGAATGATTTCACAAAATACTTTCACAAAGATCCTTTCACTTAACCCTCACAACAACCCTGTGAGGTAGGTAGGCATCATGTCAACATCTGACTGACAGATAAATTGATGCTTAAAGACTGATTTAATAATATCACACAGCTAAAGGAAAAAGCCAGTACCCAAACCTAGGTCTTTAGATTCCAAATCCAGTGCTCTTCTTAGGTTGTCCTCTCATAGCAGACTCTTGTCCACTCAATTCCACCTTTGACATTCTGGATCATATTGTCTACACACCTTTCTACAGCAGTGATGCCATCTTTAAAGTGTACACTACACATATTTCCAGAAACAACATCCACTTTTTAATACAAAGATATTCTTGCTATTACTTACAACTCCATTGTTTTTGTACACCTGAAAGTTTAACTTTCTGTATGCAACTCACTTATCCATAAAAGGATTGATCATAAACTTTTTCCTTAGAACTATATACCATTCCTCCAGAGTTACTTATGTAGGCAAAAATTCTATTCCATTTTGCATATGACACTAGAGTTTCTGAATCTCAAACTTGGGCTCATTGGTATTTTGTAGCCAAGAGAATTCCTCAACGGTATGGGTTTGCTGTTGAAGATGAAGGTTTGAAGTTTGAGAGAATTCTTTTTCAGACTCATCACATTCACAAGGTTTTTCATCTGTATGAATTTTCTGATGTACCATAAGGTTTTTTCTTTGCCTAAAAACTTTACTACAATCATTACACCCATAGGGTTTCTCCCCTGTGTGGATTCTCTGGTGGCCAACTAAATTCCTCTTAGAAGTAAAGGACTTCCGACACTTCTCACACTCATAAGGTTTTTCCCCAGTGTGCATTCTCTGATGTACAACAAGGTTTTTATTCTGACTAAAGTCTTTTCCACACTCATTACATTTATAAGGTTTCTCTCCAGTGTGGATTCTTTGATGTACCATAAGATTTCTACTAGAGGTAAGGACTTTTCTACATATATGACATTCATAGGTTTTTTCCCCACTGTGAATTCTTTGATGTTCAATAAGGTTTCTATTGTAAGTAAAGCCTTTCCCACACTCGTTACATGCATAGGGCTTCTCACCGGTGTGGATTCTCTGATGGGCTATAAGGTTTGAGCGGTAACTAAAGACTTTCCCACAGTCACTGCATTTATAAGATTTTTCCCTCGTGTGAATCCTCTGATGTCCAATGAGGCTCTTCTTCAGAATGAAGCACTTTCCACATTCATTACACTCATAGGGTTTCTCACCACTGTGGATTCTCTTATGTTCAATGAGGTTTCTATTTGAACTGAAAGCTCTCCCACACTCACTACATTCAAAGGGCTTTTCTCCAGTGTGGATTCTCCGATGTACAAGCAGGCTTGAATTGTAACTGAAAGCCTTCCCACAGTCCTCACATTTGTAGGCTTTCTCCTGTGTATGAAGTTTCTGATGGACCATAAAACTTTTGCTCATAATAAAGGTTTTCCCACATTCTCGACATTCATATGGCTTCTCCCCATTGTGGAGTCTCTCATGGTCAATGAGGTTTCTGTTAGAACCAAAGACCTTGCCACAATCTTTACATTCATAGAGATTCTCTCCAGTGTGGAACCTTTGATGTAAAATGAGGCTCTTCTTAAGAATAAAAACTTTCCCACATTCATTACATTCATAGGGTTTCTCCCCATTGTGGAGTCTCTGATGGTCAAAAAGGTAAGCACTCTGAGTGAAGGCTTTCCCACATTCAGTGCATTTATAAGGTTTCTCTCTGCTGTGCATTCTCTTATGGTCAATGAGGTTTGACTTCGAACTAAAAATTTTCCCACACTTTTTGCAACCAAAGGTTTTCTTTTCTGTGTGGACTCGCTGGTGTAAAAGGAGGCTTTTACTTCGAATGAAGACTTTCCCACATTCTTTACATTTATAAGGGTTCTCTGCACTGTGGAGTCGCTGATGGTCAATGAGGTAAGTGGTTTGAGCAAAGGTTTTTCCGCATTCATCACATTTATAGGGTTTTTCCCCAGAGTGGATTCTCTGGTGCAGAATGAGGCTCTTCTTCAGAATAAAAGCCTTCTGACACTTACTACATTTATAAGGTTCTTCCCCTTTGTGGAGCCTCTGATGGTCAATGAGGTAAGCATTCTGAGAGAAGACTTTCCCACACTCGTTACATTTATAAGGTCTCTCCCCTGAATGGCGCCTTAGATGTATAATAAGGCCTGAGTGTCTATAGAAGCCCTTTCCACACTCCTTACATTTATAAGGTTTTTCCCCAGTGTGGATTCTCTGATGGTTTAGAAGGTAAGCACTTTGAGAAAATGCTTTCCCACATTCATTACATTTATAAGGTTTCTCCCCAGAATGGTTCCGTAAATGCATTAGAAGGCTTGAGCGCTGAATAAAGCCTTTTCCACATTCCTTACATTTATGAGGTTTCTCACCGGTGTGGATTCTCCGATGGTTTATCAGATGGGAGATTTTATTGAAAAGTTTACAACATATATCACATTTATAAAACTTCTTTCCTTCAATACCTATTAAACTTTCAGAAATAGCTGAACCTAAAGTCAAGCTTTCTCCAAATTCCTTCCACTTTTGGCCTCGTTTTTCTGGTGAAGTCCTTTTCTTCTTGTCTTGTTCACAAAGGGAAATTTTCTTCACTTTATCTGTCCTTTCCTCTATTTCACTTTCCCACTGACTTGCCAAAACTTGCCATTCACACTCTTCCTCAAAATCAAGGGCCTTGGGGATACCTCCTTGAAGTCTTTTTGATGTTCCTTTATGAGAGTCTGCTCTTTGAGAAATATTTGGCTTTGATGTCACTTCCTCATTCTCAGTCATGGTCTCCCATTCTGGTAAAAGGAATTAAAAATGCAAATGTTACCTAGTCCTGTGTTTTTAAGGATCTTCAAGTGACTTTAAAATGTGCTAGAGAGCTACACTTTTATATGTATCCAGAAAGGAGAAACTTCATTGAATGAAGGTACAAAAGCTGAATGCTACTGAAAGTGGATTAACATACAACTTACTCTGAGACATTTCTAAGCTCTTTGTCTTCAGAAGGTAGATGAAAAATACAACTGATACTAAGAAAATAGATGCAAGGAAGAACCAGAGGGAGAACATGGGATTTATGTAAGTGATTCAGATCTCAGGCTCAGGAAGCTGGATAGAATAGCAAGAACCATTTGGATTAGAAAGACTTTT
Source organism: Carlito syrichta (assembly GCF_000164805.1). Lineage (NCBI taxonomy): Eukaryota > Metazoa > Chordata > Mammalia > Primates > Tarsiidae > Carlito > Carlito syrichta. The sequence continues at coordinate 228,952 of NW_007258394.1, read as the reverse complement.
CTTTTTTATTTTCTTCATGTTAGGAAGATAGAAACTTTAAAAGAAGGAAAAGTATACTAAGGACTCTGAAAGGCAATTTTTAATTTTTGAAAATTGTTTACTTAGTTGAAAGCAATTTATCTACAGAATAAAGCTCCATTAGAAAGCAACTTAATTTTTAAAATCATATATAACTCCTCATATCCTTTTAAAAAGGAGAAACAGAAATTTTAAAATTCATTTCACAAAAACATCAAATGTGTTGGACTCCCTTACTTAGTTACATATAAAAGGTAAGAGAAGAAATACAAGATGAAAAGAAAAAAATACAGAAACAGAATAAAAAACATGCAAACATCTGTAAAATGATGAGGCTGAACTAGTTAATCTCCAAGGTCCCTTTCTACTTAACATTCTCAAATATATATATTTTTTAGTTGGAGTCTCACTCCGTCACCCAGGCTGGAGTGCAGTGTCATGCTCATGGCCACCCCAGCATTGACCCGCTGGGCTCCAAGGATCCTTCTACCTCAGCCTTCCAAGTAGCCGGAACTACAGGCAAGTGCTACCACGTCCAGCTAATTTTTTTTTTTATTTTTATTTTTATTTATTGTAGAGACGATAAAAAGTTGCCTGGGCAGGTCTCGAAACTGCAGGCTCAGGCAATCCACTTGCCTTGGCCTCCCAAAGTGCTGGTATTACAGGCTGAATTGAGCCTGGCCCTCAAATATTTTAAAATATGAAACAATTTTTATGAAAATGGTTTGGAAGTTTACTTTCAAACTACCCAAGTGTAAGAAAAATTATGAGCTAGTTCCCCAAATTATCTAATAAGTTATGTAAAAATAGTAACATTATCTTCTCTTTGAATATAACAATACCTTCTTCTACCTAACCAGAGACAAAAGGCATAAGAAAGTAGTATAGCTATTTTATTTCATTATAAACTTTATGATAGAGTGATGATAGGAAATATCCAATAAATATTAAACTACAGATATTCTTAGGTCAGACCCTCATATTTCATTTCAACTGTCCCCTCTTTGGGACTCAAACAGGACTGCCAACCACACTACCTAACCACCTGGCTGCAGGGATGGGTATGTGTCTTAAGCCTATCCAACACTGGTACTTAAATTAAGTTTTCTTGTTCACAGTGATTAGATAAAGGATGGTTTCACAAGTCAAGCCAAATGCTGGTGAAGAGGGCACTTTTCAATATAATGAAGTACAAGGTTACAAGTGGTTAGACTGAGGCGGAAAATAGCTTAAAAAAAAAAAGCAACCCTTATATCAATAGCTAGTTAGCTGGTTCAACTACCTAATATTTTAGTATAAAAATCAGACTACCTATGGGCCTACTGAACTTTAAAAGACTTGGTAGAAAAATGTCAGAAGCATAGAGGGAGTTGGTTACTTTCTGCAATCTTTGGTGATTAAAGACTACAAGAAACAGACAAGCTTCCCTACCACCAATTCCCCCTGCCCCTCATCTGCCTCAATTCATGTGTACCACCATTGTCAATGATCCTTCCAATAGGTATATCTGATCATGCTCAAAATACATAATTCTCCATCGCCTATGATATAAAACACAAATGACCGGCACAGTCAAAGAGATGCCTTCACCCATTGTCTGTCTGTTTTTCTGGCATTAACTTGTCAGTATCTTTTATACCCCTAGATTCTAGCCATAGTGAACTGCATGCAGCTGCCCAAAAATATAATGGTATTTCTTGCCTCTCTATCACTACCTATGTCCTTTTCTCTTCCTTAGTTGCTCTTTTTCTTTCCAAGTCACTACATGCCCTACACCTATATCCTTAAGAACTAAGCTCTAAGGTCATCCCCTCTGGACATTTCCACTACTCTTAAGTAAATAAAAAGAATTATAAGGAACTATTATGCATGATTCTATGCCAATAAATTAAACAACTTAGATGAAATGGGCAAATTCCTAAAGCTACAAACTACTAAAACTGACTCAAGAAGAAACAGAAAATCTGAATAGACCTATAACAATAAAGTGAATCAGTTAAAAAAAAAAATTAGCTGGGCTCGGTGGCTCAGCCTGTAATCCCACGCCTTTGGGAGGCTGAGGTAAGTGGACTGCCTGAGCCCACGGGTTCGAGACCCACCTGGGCAGCAAGGCCTCATCTCTACAATAAATCAAAAAATCAGCCAGGCGTGGTAGCGCACACCTTTAGTTCCAGCTACTTGGAAGGCTGAGGCGGAATGATCGCCGGAACCCAGTGGGTCGAGGCTGCAGTGGCCAGGAGTGGCCACTGCACTCCAGTGTGGGTGACAGAGTGAGACTCCAACTCAAAAAAAAAAAAAAATTATACCCCACAAAGAAAACTCAGGCTCAGATTGTTTCATTGGTGAATTCTACCAAACATTAAAATAATGAATACCATTTCTTCACAAATTCTTCCAATAAACATAAGAGGTGGGACTATTTCTCAACTCATTCTATGGGGGCAGTATTATCCTAGCAAAACCAGACAAACCCATTATAAAAAAGAAAACTATAGAAAGACATATCTTAAAAATACAGACATAAAAATCCTTAACAAAATGCTAACTAAGTGTAGCAGCACATTAAAAAAATTATACACTATGACCAAGTAAGATTTATCAGAGGAAAGCAATTAATATAATATACCATTATCAACAGAACGAAGAACAAAAATCACATGACCATCACAATAGATACAAATACTCTATCATGATAAAAACACACCACAAAGTAGAAATAGAAGGGAATTTCCTAAACCTGGTAAAGGACAACTACAAAGAACCCAAAGATAACATTATATTTAATGGTGAAAGATTGAATGTGTTCCCTCTAAGGACAAGAACAAGAAAAGGCTATCTGCTCTCGCCACTTCTAGAATGTGTACTGGAGGTTCTAGCCAGAGCAACCAGGCAAGATAAAGAAGTAAAAGGCATCCAGATTGTAAATAAACAAATAAAATTCTCTATCTGTGGATGACAAAATCTTGTATATGGACAATCCTAAGGAATCCACTAAAAAGTAATAAATAAGTACAGCAAAGCTGCAGGAAACAAGATCAATATATAAACATCAGCCTGGTGTGGAGGCACACACATCCCTGTAGTCCTAGCCACTCAGGAGGCTGGAGGTGGAGGATTCCTTAAGCCTAGGAGCTCGAGGCCAATCTGGGAAACAGTGAGATTCCATCTCTTTAAAACAAACAAACAAAAAACAGTAGTATTTCTATTCACTAGCATTAAACAACTCTACAAGGGAAATAAGAAAACATTCATAATTGTCTCAAAAAGAATAAAATATTAGGATATATTTCACAGAAGTGTAAAACTTATATTCTGAAAACTATAAAACAATGTTGAAAGAAACAAAAGACCTGAATAAATGGAAATGAACTTCATGTTCATAGATGGCAATAGTTCCCAAATTGATCTGCAGATTCACTGTAATCTCTCTGTTAAAATCCCAGCTGGCATCTTCACAGATATTTACTAGCTGATACTAAATTCATATGGAAAGTCAAGCAATCTAGAATAGCTAAAACAAACTCGAAAAAGAACATAGTTGGAGGATTCATACTTCCTAATTTTAAAATGTACTATGCAGCTACAGTAATAAGACAGGGTGGTACTGACATAAGGACAGACATACAGCTCAAAGGACTAGAATTGAGAGTTCAGAAATAAATCCTCATATTTATGATCAACTGGTTTTCAAAAGGGTGCCAAAACAATGCAATGGGGAAGCACAGTCTTTTCAAAAAATGATGCCCAGGATAACTGCATAGCCGCATATAAAATAATGAAGTTGGATCCTTACCTCATACCATATACACAAATTAACTCAAAATGGATCAAAGACCTACATGTAAGAGCTAAAATTTAGGAGAAAATATAGACATAACTCTTCATGGCATTGGACTAGCAATGGTTTCTTAGATCAACACCAAAAACACAAGCAATAAAAGAAAAAATAAATTGGAATTCACAAAAATTTAATGACTTTTGTTCTTCAAAGAATACTGTCAAGAAAGTGAAAAGACAACCCACAGAAAAGGAGAAAATACCTGCAAGTCATACATCTGTTAAAGGACTTATATCTAGGATGCATAAAGAACTCCTATAAATAAATAATAAAAAGACAAATAAATTAAAATATAGACAAAGAATCTGAATAGACAATTTTCTCCAAAGATTTACAAATAGCCAACAAGGACAATAAAGTTATCCCCAGAGAAATGCAAATCAAAACCATAATGAGATATTATTTCAGAGCCACTAGGAAGGCTATAATAAAAAGGCCAGATAATAATAAGCATCAGGGAGGATGTAAAGAAATCAAAACCCTTATAACAAAAATTAGAATTGATTTATAAAAAATTATGTACTCTTACATGTTTAAACTTCAGTCACCTTCAAAGTACTCTCTGTCTGATGCCATACACCTATCAAGATGACTTTTCCATTGCTCAGTTTTTGAACTTGTCAATTTTGACGCCTTTTAGTGCTTCTGCCGTTTTTTGTTTTGTTTTTTTGTTTTGCCTCTTCCATATCAGCAAAAAATATTTCCTTTTGAGGACGTTTTTCACCCAGGAAAACAAACAAAAGTTGCTAGGGGTAAGATCAGGTGAATAGGAAGGGCAAGGCACAGGGATCATGCCATTTTTAGTCCAAAAACTGCTAAACACTCAGCAGATGCACTTGTAAATCACACATCATGAAATGGGCAAATACACTGAAAGAATTTAAAAAAAAAAAATTCACTGAGGCTGAATTTAGCCTCTCACAACGCTAACTGGTACACTGATACCAATGGGTTCCTAGAATACTTACCTAGAGAGGAAAGCCTGTACTACAAAGGGCCTGCCCTCCAAAAAATAATTCCAGGTTTTTTTGGATCCCCCTTGCACACTGCTGATAGGAGGGTAAAATAGTGTAGCTGCTTTGGAAAACAGTCTGTTAGTTCCCTAAACGATAAGTACATATAACAACAGTCTGTTAGTTCCCTAAACGATAAGTACAAAGTGAACCTATGATCCAGGAATTTTACTCCTGTGTATATACCCAAGAGAAACGAAAACGTATCTACATAAAAAATTGTACACAAATGTTCATAGCAGCATTATTAATAATGGCACCCAAATGAAAGCACCTAAATGGCCGTCAACTGATGAATTGATCAACAAAATGTAGGTATTTCCATTTGATGGAATATTATTCAGCAATAAATAGTAATGAAGTACTGACACCAGCTATAATATGAGTGAAACTTAAAAGCACTATGCTAAGGAAAAGAATCCAGTCTCAAAAGACCACATATTGTGTGATTCCATGTATATGAAATGTCCAGAAGACACAAATCTATAGAGACAGAAAGTAGATTAGTGGCTGCCTAGGACTAGATTGGAGCAAGGAGTTAGGTGGAATGAGGGTGGAATGCTGAAGTGTCCAAGATTCCTTTACGGGGTAATGAAATGTTCTAAAATTGACTGTAGTGATGGTTGCACAACTCTGTGAATATAACCACCACTGAACTGTATACTTTAAATGATAAATTTGATGGTCTGTGAATTATATCTCAATAAAATTGTTATAAATCTTTCCCTGAATCATCCTCCTCCCACTCTCCCAATCCTTCCATCATCCTAGGCTCTTATGGGCTCACATGACCTTGTGCATACTTTTATTATACAGTGGTGCCAAACTGTGTTGTAATTATCAGTGTAAATGTCTATCTCTCCAACTTGAATGTACTTTAAATCAGGGGCTATGCCTGACATGGGAGGTACTCAATATTTTTTAACACTTTCCTTCACGTTCTAGTCCAATGTCTTAAATAAACATACAAATCTTTTACATATTACAGCAGTGTATGTAAGCTATCTAGAAGTATGCTTTTCTACCACAGTTTATCAGTGCCCAGAAATTGAGTACACAGAGTTATCATTAATAGTTGATAATGTTATAATATACTGCCAGGTCAAAGCACCACTGTCTGCTTAGTACTTTATCTTGGAGAATTTGTTATGCCCAATTTTTTTTTTTTTTAAGTCTCACTCTGTGCCTGTGGAGACGGGAGTGCAGTGGAGACTGGAGTGCAGTGGCACACTCACATCCACCACAACTTCAACCTGCTAGGTTCAGGTGATCCTTCTGCCTCAGCCTTCCAAGTAGCTGGAACCACAGGTGTGTGCCACCATGCCCAGCTTTTTTTTTTTTTTTTAAATGTAGAGATGAGGTCTTGCCAAGTTGCCCAGGCTGGTCTCGAGCCCCTGGACTCAGGCAATCCTCTCACCTTCATCTTCCAAAGTGTTGGGATTAGGGCAGGAGCCACTGTGCTTGGCCCCAACTTTTAACCATTATAATTATCAGAGACTATCTTTAGACATATTACTTATTTTTCCTCTTTTTGAACCATTTCCTTAAAGTATCCTCCTCAGATCAATATTACTAGGTCAATGGGTATAAACACTGGGCACCTGCTTGCCAAAAACTCCAACAACACTGGAGAGTATGTTTTATTTATTAAAATCGATTCAAACTTCTCTTTCCTCAAAGATCCAGAATGATTAAGCAATTCGAATTTCTTTTTTTGAGTTGGAGTCTCACTCTGTCGCCCAGGTTGAAGATTCAGAATGATCAAGCAATTCCAATTTCTTTTTTTGAGCTGGAGTCTCACTCTGTCACCCAGGCTGGAGTGCAGTGGCACAGTCTCTACCGGCTGAGCTCAGGTGATCCTTCCACCTCAGCCCTCCAAGTTGCTGGAACCACTGGCATGTGCCACCACACCTGGCTAACTTTTTGATTTATTGAAGAGACGAGGTCTCATCATGTTGCTCAGGCTGGTCTTGAACCCCTGTGCTCAGGCAGTCCTCTTGCCTCCTCCTTCCAAAGTGCTAGAATTACAGGCTTGAACCACCAAACCCAGCTTCCAATTTCTATTATTACATTTTTTTGTTTAATTCTTAAACCCATATGTAATTTACTTTAGTGTACAGCATGAATGTTTTTCATAAAATTAGCCAATTGATCCATAAAGCCTACTTTAAACTCCTTAGAAAAGATTGCTTATTAAGTAAATAGCACTGGCACAACTGAAAGTTACCTGGGCTAAAAACAAGTTGGGCATAGTGGTGCATGCCTGTAGTCCCAGCCACTAGGGAGGCTAGGGCAGGAGGACTGCTTGAGGCCAGGAGTTCAAGGCCAGCCTGGACAACACAGTAAGACCCCCATCTCAAAGAAACAAATAAAAATCCCCAAAGGACTACTATGTCATTCTGTATATCAAGACAGATTGATAAATATCAAGATGGAATCAAGCTTAAATATAAACATCAAACAATAAAAGTATCTTAAGAAAATACAGGTTTTTTTAACCCTTCACACTCGGAGACATCTCATAGATCACCTACCAGCAACCTGACCACACTTTTTTTACAAAATAGTGAAAAACACATCACTTCATATTAAATAGTATAGTGATAGAACCAATTATTTTATTGTAATATTTGGCTTATAATGAAATTTTGGACACTGAGGAACTTATGACAAAAAAATTTTAAAACTTTATATTTTTCTAACATAAGGTAATGAGTGAAACAGTCACTGACAAGCATTGCAGGTTCATTGATACATAGTCATTTGTTTGATGTCTTCCACCTGGTGTTTTTCTATTTTAGCAGACAATGCAGTCTTGTTTTCTTCCTCCCACACTAATAATATGTAATTTATTGTTTTGTTTGTTGTTCAAAGAAGATGTGGAAGGATGCATTTATGATTCCTGAAGACCTGTTCTCAACTGATAGATCATATCTCAGTATATATTCCATCTCTTTATTTGCTTTTTCATGCAATTTGAATGGAAAACTTCAAGGAAACATACATTTTTTAAAAATTTGCACTTGTATAAGTTTGTCCTATATAATCACCAGCAATCTCCTTAAGTTCCCTGAAAGGGGACATCAGAGTGGTTTGCTAGATTTATGATGCTCCCTCAGAGGGAACATCCAAGAGCAAAGGGCTTAAGAAAATGATTTTATAGGGAAAATGACCATCAAGACCATAAAGGAAAATAATGCTAAGTTTGACTACATAAAAAATCTTCTGAGGCTTTAAAAATAATTTATAAATAAAACTGGAAAGCAAACAAATGGGAAAAATATATGCAACAATTGAAAAGTATTAGTGGTTCTAATATAAATATATATATAGGAAGGAAATGAATAAGAGTAAAATGATCAGTAATCATATGAAGAGACTTCAACCACACTAATAATTAAAAAAAAGAAAAACAAAGATAGTAATTCTTCATCTACCCAACAAAGATTTAATTTAAAAAACTGACCAAGCCACAAGTATATACAGGGGATATGGGCTTTCCTGCGCTCTTTTTGCGGGAGTTTAATTTGTGTATTATTGGTAGAAAGCATATTGGTAATTATGTATCAAAGTATAAAATCTATTGACTGTTTGACCCGCCATTGCCCCTGCTGAGATACTAAAGGATATATTCTCAGAAATATAAAAATAATACAGTACAAATTACTACAGACAATAAAATAATGAATAAGGGTTGCCAGGTACAAAATCTACATACCAAAAAAATCAGTACTTTCATATATGCAAACAACAATCAATTAGAAAATATCAGAAAAAAACTCCAATTTCAAAGAATAAATGTTACCAGCATTTATGTAGGGTCTAGGCAATTTTAAAACATACCTGAAATATACAAAGGCAATACATAAAAAATGGAATGGTGTATAAAGTTCTTGAATAGAAACATTCAGAACCATAAAGCTGTCGATGTACAACATAATACACAAACAATGGAATACTATGCAGCCATTTAAACTGATACTATAAATTTGTATTTCAGTGAAAATTAGTGTGGCTGATTACTCAGTTTTCAATGTTGATTTCTCCAAAATCTTACTCTTTTCTTCAAGTTTCAGCATAATTGTTACCTCCTTTATGGCTTTCCCTAACCCCCAAGAATGAAATTAGTTGCTTTGTCCTCTGCATTCCCATCACATAAAGCTTACACCACTCTTGTAATAAGCATTGTATTCTGCCTTGTATGTTTACTCTTTCTGTAATTACCTCCTAAACCATGGTAAGCTATGTAAGGGCAGAATCACATCACTTTCACAGTAATACCATATGATAGGTGTTCAATGTTTGTTGAAAGCACAAATTTTGAAAATATTATTTTATCACTAATTAAATAAGTCTACTTTAGAATACTATATATGTTAGCAACAATTTAGAAAAATGGGATTACTCAGTACAAACGGAGAGTTCTTATATAGCACTGATAAGAAAAGAAAGGACAGGGATCACTGGGGAAAGTAATTTGGCAGTATGAAGCAAGCTAGCAATTGTATTTCTAAAAAATAATAAAGAAATTTTTAAAAGGTCTAAGCACAGAGATAGATGATTATTACAGCAATTATCCCAAATAAGGAAACAGCTAACTGAATTATGGTACAAACTTTACAGCCAATAGAGAGAATTACTGCAAAGAGCTACTAATATAAGAGCAAGAACACAAGGAAAGCAAGCTATAACAATGTATACCCACACACATATTTAAGCAATGTTAAAAAAAAAAAACCTTAAACACATAGAGAAAAACAGAAAAGTAATATATCAAAATGTTGATAACAGGTATCTGCAAATAGTGAAGGAATTTTTTTCTTCTTTGTAATATTTTGTTTTCCAAAATAATAAATACTAATTTTATAATCAAAAAGCAAATAAAGGCTGGTGAAATAAAGGTAAGAATTACAAGAAGAAGGGTCCTTACCCAGGGAGGTCACATTTCCATAATTCTCCAGCATCACATCCCAGTACAAGGCCCTCTGAATTGGGCCCAGACATGCCCATTCCTCTGAAGTGAAACATACTGATACCTCCTCAAACATCACCAATTCCTGAAATAACAGGTGTGAGTGAGATTATCAATGCCCAGAAGCTTACCTATTAAAGGCTCTTTTCGGCCGGGCTTGGTGGCTCAACCTGTAATCCTAGCACTTTGGGAGGCCGAGGCAAGTGGACTGCCTAAACCCACGGGTTCGAGACCCACCCGGGCAACTTAGCGAGACCTCATCTCTACAATAAATCAAAAGTTAGCCAGGCGTGTTAGTGCGCGCCTGTAGTTCCGGCTACTTGGAAGGCTGAGGCGGAAGGATCACCAGAGCCCAGTAGGTCAAGGCTGTGGTGGCCGGGGGCGTGCCACTGCACTTCGGTCAGGGCGTCAGAGTGAGACTCCAAAATAAATAAATAAATAAACAAATAAATAAAATTAAAAGGTTCCTTTCACCTTTAGGGAAGAAATACATTGTGAGGCCATGGGATGTGCAACAGCCATCAGGGAGACATGAAGAAGCCATAGTGAAGTCTGTCATCCAATAGCATGGATCTTGATTTAGAATGGGAGCGGACTAGACACCCAAGCACTAGGACGAGGGCACTTTAGTCACAGTTAAGTAGTGCAGATAGGAAAGAGGTTGCAAACCTTACCTGGGGCTGGGCTGTTAGGAGCATAAGTGCCATTAATTGATTTCTTGGGTTCTCTTCCTGGGAAAGGGCAGAAGCTTCAGGGGCAGGAGAATCTGAGGAAGGAGGAAAAGCTGCATGTGATACCTACGGAACTTTTCAGAGTGACCTCTACGTGCAGAACTGGAATAACACAAAAAGTAGCAATAAGAAGGATACAGAATCAGAGAGACCCAAGAAAGAATGAGAGAGGGAACAGAAGGAACAGCAAAAAGAGACTGGCACTGTAAAGGATTCTTATACAGGGCAGAAGAAAAAACTCCCTAGCAGAGGAGGAATGAGCCACAGAAAGGGTCCTGGAAAAGTCCAAAGTCAAGGCCACTGAGTAAGTACCATGTTGAGGCTCCTGGAGGTTGAACACCACTGGGTCTGTAAGGGGATTTGGGCAAATTTCAGCTGCTATGTGGCTGCTAGTGAGTACGGGAGGAAGTATTGTTCCTGGAGAACTCATCTCCTTCTGGAGAGTGTCCTGATCCTGGACAAGGACTGGAACCTGGAAACAAGCAAAACAAAATAAGTTGGTTCTTCTTGTACCTTCAAAAAATGAACTCACTTAACCAACGTGGACCTCTTTCTGCCCACGATCTAGAACTGTGAGATCAGAGAGACCCATCTGAAGCAAGTATGGAGCAATAAAATAGCAACTGAGAGCAATGCAACTGTACACTCAGAACAATGGAGCTGCCCTCTAGCCACAGACGTAACACTAGTGAGCTCTCTGACAGGAGACAGTACATAATAGTTGGAAGAGAAGCCGAACCTGGGTATGGGTTAAGGAGGGAATGGGAAATAACTAGCAGTAATGAAGACCATGATTTTTAGCTTCATATCTAGTTTTGGATCAGGCTTAGGTTCAGTCACATCTGTTCTACTTACTTGCCTTCTATTTATTTACCCTTTTACCTATCTCTTTCTGCTCCAATACAATAATAGGTAGGTACCGAGAGACTTGGCTCTGTGGCCAGCTAGATGTCTGCTTCAGTTTTATCTCTCAAATAAGGAGGATGCATTCATAATTTGTAATGAAATAGACAGCTTTATTTTTTGTGATTAAAACAAGGCCATCCTTGTTTGAGTTATGACTCAGACTTCTTAGATAGAAATGTTTCTAGTGGGCTATAGATTTACAGAAAGAAATCTCACATGCAAGAGGCCATAATAAGATCGCATTACAATGGTCAAGGTATAAATCTTATCAGAAGCAAATGTGTTAGCTCAATCCCTTGGCTTGCAGAATCCCCAGTAGGCACACACAAGGGGAGGTTGTACCAGATCCAGAAAGTATGCTACTGCCTTTTATACTCCAGGCTTACATCACCATTCCAGACTTACAGAAACAATACATATGCTTCTGTTTAGGGAAACATTTATAAATATTATCTTCAGGTTCTTGAAGCAAACTCAGCGCTAGCAAGCATCACCCAGAGGACAAGACAGAGTAAGTGCTTTTGTGCTGATTCTGAGTTAAGCCCAAAGACCTCAATCAAAAGTCCATTTCTCTGCAGAGATATTCTATGGTCTGAATAGCTCAAGAACTAATTAGCACTAGTGTTGCTAGTGTGCTATAAGTTGTTAATGAAAATCACAAGACCACCCTCCCACCCAGCCTCAATTCTTTCCCTTTATCCCAACCCGCCTCCCCCCGCCCCCCACCCTTCTTACTTTTAGTGCTGGTTCATCAAGGTCTTTCTGCAGCTCCTCTACCAGGGCCACAGCCTCCTCACCACTCCCAGGGCGATGCAGCTGCACCCAGGTCCGAATCTCCCCAGGTAAGATGCTAAGAAACTGCTCCAGCACCAGCAGCTCCAGGATCTGTGCCTTGGTGCGTGCTTCTGGCCTCAGCCACCGGCGACAGAGTTCCCGGAGCCGGCTCAGAGCCTCCTGAGGTCCGGATGTCTCATGGTAACGTAACTGTCTAAAGTGTAGATGAGAGGTCTCCCAAACAGAGGAGCTACTCCCTTGGAAGCTGGTTCCCCATTTCCAGGTATCATCCTTTCCTTTCACAAGACCCTCTTGTCTCAGAGTATTGTGAGCCCAATTTTCTCTGGTCATTGTTGTCTTTTAAGAAAAACTCCTCTCCAGGTACCCTTAATCCTTGCTTGACTTCTTCCTTAGAGCTGGGACAGTATCATCTCTAAGACCTCAAGAAATCATTGTTAGTTAACTCAGAGAAATAACCAAGTTGTCCAGACCCCAGTTGCCTCCCAGTAATAAAGAGAAGCTCTGTGAATCCAAGGTTCTTGGCTCTAGACTGCTTTTTCTGACAGAAGCCTCTACTTAAGGCTCTGAGGGCACAGCCACTCATGTTACCCAAACCATGTTGAAACCAAACACATGAAATTTCTTTGGTATTTATTCATAGACTCTCCTTCATTTAATTACAATAAACTCCTAACCACTCTCAATGGGCATCCTGGCTACTCCTGTGTAACCCTGAACAAGTTACTTTACTTATGGGACTTTTTTCTTAAGCAGTAAAATAGAATTAAAAACAGGTCTTATCTCTATCTCATGGGATTGTTGTAAGAATTTGAAGTCTAAATATATTTCAAGTTTTTTAACAGTGCCTGGTACACAGATTCAAATGTCAGCTTTTATTCTTCTGTAACTAGCATTCATTCCTACATTCAGCAGGATCAACGTAATCCTGGTCTTAATCCTGAAATTTAAAAAAAATCTTAACATCTTCTCAACAAATAAAAAAAGGCCGAATTAAGTTCTGTGTAGCTTTGTTGTACATTTTAAATTCTCTGAAAATTGTTCATTCTGTTAATCAAACTATATGAATAAATAAGAATAAGGCTTTGTTATATAGAACTCGGGTTTGTTGCTGTATAGAAACCATCTGTTCTTTAGAAATAACATTTATGTTTCTGATTATAAAGCAGAAAATGTATAAAATCAGAAATCACACCAAAAAAAGAGAAAAATAGTCATTGCTAGTGTTTTGGACTATGTCCTTCTAGTCTTTTGTGTACCAGTTTAGGTCACAGATTGACTCCAACTGTATTGCTCTATAACTTGTTTTTCTCACATATCATGTAGTGAACATTTACTAAATATTCATTATTTTTAAGAGCTGTATGAGTTCATTCATATTAAGTAGTTCCTTGTTGCTAGACATTTAGATTGTTTTCTAATTTTCCCCTATTATAAATAAGGCCACAATGACTATCCTTGTTAAGGAATTTTTGGTTACATTTCTGCTTATTTCTTCAGGATAAACTACTAGAAGAAAAATGGTTTGGCTGAAGGGTACAAACATTTTTAAACTTTTAAGATTATAACAGCTACATCAGTGACCTATAAAAACATCCTCATTAATTTTATTTAACACACAGACTCTTAAAAAGCTATAACTGAGCAGAGGAGGCAGAAATAGAAACACAATTTCAATATAATATGTAAGTACAACTAATAAGAGAACATAAGAGCACACAAAGGACTCATGAAAGGTAATTTGAACTGGGCTTTAAAGGAAAAATAAGACCACTGGAATTCCAGGAAGAAATATATTTTAAAAGAAAAGCAAGGGAGTACTAGTGCATATACCTCTGTTAGAAATGTGCTTTGCAAACCAAAGAAAGAAAATAAACTTTGAGGCAGGATTGTAGAAATAGAGAAGAGAGGTAAACAGAAGTCAAATTCTAAAGGCTTTTTAGTGGCAAAAAAAGGTGATTATGTCCTATAAGAGACAAACATTCATTAAGGAGGTTTACTTTACATTTTTCCTTGTTATTTTAAAAAATAGGTAATATATTCAACTGGTTCAAAATTTAGGCACCTCTCCAGCTACTTATGTATGTACAAGTGTATACATATATTGTCTGTATTTTCCTTTTTTCACAAATGGTAGAACACCATGAAAATGTGCTGCCATCTTCTTTTTCTCAGTATATCCTAGCAATCTTTCCTGTCAGTATATAGCCCCTTCCCCTGTCTTTATTGATGTATGGTATTACTGCATGGATGTATCATAATTTATTCATTCCAGTACTGATGAGACATTTAGGCAGTTTTCAATCTTTTATTACCAACAATATTATCATGGATAACCTTGGTCATACATCAATTTGCATACATGTAGGCATGTGCAGGAAAAGTTCCTTGAAGCAGAATTGCTGAGTCCAAAGATATGTGCATTTACAATTTTGATACTGCCAGTTAGTCCTGATTAGGACTGTACCAACTCACATTTTACTCCTTCATCAGCAAGAGATACATGGAAGTACTGATTTCCTCACTCTCTCACCAATACAGTTGTCAAAGTTTGAGATCTTTGCCAAGTTTTTAACTTGTACTTTAAGTGAATAAGTATATAGGAGTTTATATATTTTTTTCAATTATTCATATTTTGGTCATGTTTCTATTGGGGTGTTGGAGTCTTGTTAATTTGTACAAACTCTTATCATTGGAAAATTGTCCTTTGTTTATAATGGGAGGAGCAGATTTTTCCCTGTTTGTCAGGTGTCTTAGTGTCTGTGTCATCTGTGTCATATGCCTTTGCTTACAGTGGTTTTTGCTGTATAATTAATCTTTTATTTTATGGCTTCTGGTTATTGAGCCATAATTAGAAATATCTTTCCCTCTATGAGCATGAAAGGAGTCTTAAGTGGGGCCAGGAACCTATAAAGGAGGAATGATGGGGGAGGGAGGACTGGATATTAGGAAGGTCAATTAGGTTTTTGCAACAGTCTAAACAAATTAAGTTTTAAACAAAGCAGCAGTAGGGATAAGATAATTGAGAAAAACTTGGCAGTTCTTGGTAACTGATCTGGGGGCGACGGATTTTTTTTAAAAGGATTTTAAATAATTTTACACTAAATTATCAGTACTCTACATTTACTTCACAGATAAAAACGACAAATCCTGAAACATACATTTATTTGCTTCTCACAAAAGGTTTGCAAAGCAGATGTATAAAAAGAGCAAAAGGCACAGAGAATACAAGTAATTCACTCAAGGCCACTCAGCTAGTAAAGATGTGGGAGCCAAATTTGAACTCAGGGATTCTAATTCCAAAAGTCCAAAATAATTTCATCTAAGAAGAAACTCATAAAACTCAGGCAACACATGAATGATTTAAAACGATATTCCAATACTAGTCCACAATAAAACTTTACCTGGCAAGTTGCTAAAAGAGAAAACCACCATCTATACATAGTCACTAACAGGTAGGCAATGACTTTTTTTGGCAAGTCACAGCATTTATTCTGAGTTTTCAGTCTTATTACTTAGAGTTAAAATATATTCACCGAAATAATGGTGATATGGGTTAAGTTTGCTTTTTAAATACCTTTATATTACAGAGTTAAAAGATGACAGACAACTGTCCCATCCCTTAATTTAAAAAAAAAAATCTGTCCCCAGAAGACCGAGGGCTAGGTCTAGGGAAGCCTCAAAATGTTTCTGTGCATCTGCCTCAGAGAAGACTGAGGAAGAGCAGAAGGGCCTGAATCTGTTCCCAAAGCTGCAACAGATTCTGTTTAACTCCAGCCCTAGTCCATAGTCCACACACACAGACTCAGGGGCGCTGTCAATATCTCCCCCAAGCCGGCTGCGCACCTAACAGAGCTGAGGAGGGACAGTACTGGGGGCCGGGGCCGGGGAGGGGCCAGCGACGGGTGTGCGGTTTTAGCAAGCTCAGACCGGGCCGCCCTCCGCGCACGCCCACCCGCCCCCGAGCCCACTCCGCTCACCGGGGGCTCACGCTGTGGTTCCAGCCTTGGGTACTGCCGCCTCGGCATTAGGCCGCTAAGAGATGACAGACTCAGGAATGGGACGCAGCGGCAACCGAGGCCCAGAATAATGGCCGAGACCTGGATACTGCGACTTCCGGTTGCTCCCCCGCCCCCCGCAATTCCCGCCTCTCTAGGAGACCGCATCTCTATGGTGCATTGCTTTTCCTAGAGTAGATGAGGAGGGGCGGAGCTCCTAAGTACCCGTGTCTTCATTTCTCCCGATGTTTCAGACTGGACGAGTGCGGAGATAAAAGACAGGGCCCAGGGCTTCAGGGTGCTTGTTGCCTCCTGAGAGAGCTATTTCTGTTTTAATTTGCATTTCAGTTGAAGTTGATAGGGAAACTCTCATATGTCTCACCTGGCGGGTGACTTTTCTGGTCTCTTCTTGAACCTATGGTAGTTCTCACTGTAAATAATAACACGGCTTATAAATTGCTCTTTGTGAATTCACTTATTGTGGTGTATCTCTGGCTCTAATCATGGCTTAATAGAGCTTTGATATTAAATGGTAACCAAATTGAAGTTGCAAGGTAATGTCTAAATGGCGGG
The DNA here is from genome assembly GCF_000164805.1 of Carlito syrichta. Taxonomy (NCBI): domain Eukaryota; kingdom Metazoa; phylum Chordata; class Mammalia; order Primates; family Tarsiidae; genus Carlito; species Carlito syrichta. The sequence goes on along the minus strand of NW_007258394.1, from coordinate 212,111 downwards.
GACGCCCTCAGCCCAATAGTCCATCACCCTGTATGAAGGAGTCTGGAACTCTGATTCTGTCTTTGATTTTCAATCTCTTAGGTACTGACATCTATAATTGACACCCCTATTTGGGACTACAGCTGGAATCTGGCTCCAAAAGAGCAAGGGCCATGTCTTTATGGGTTCCATATATGTAGCACCTCGTACAAAGCTGGAGCCATACTAAGTAATAGATGAATATTTGTTGAATGAGCAAGGTTCATGTTATTGTTTATTTCTGTATGTTTTATCCTAGTTTTTCTTAAACATGTGCTTAAAAATTTCAACTTTTACTCATTCATTCATTCAATTATTACCTGAGTACTTGCCATGTCCCAGATAATAGGGACTAGGAGCATAAATTAGGAGGTAAAGTTCCTGCGCTCATGGAGCTTACATTTCTAGTGGAGGTAGACAGAAAACAAACAAATACAAAAAATGACAGGTAGTGATACATTTTAAGAAAGGGTAGAGAGGACCCAACAAAGGAGACTGAGAAGCAGCAGCCAATCAAGTAGGAGGAGAACCAAGAAATAATACTTTATGGAGCTTGAAGCATGAATGGGTAGATTCTGAAATATTAACCAACGTGGTCCCTGCTCCCCCCACACTAAATTATTTTGCTTGTAACCTGATAACTTCTTCTGATCTCCAGGTAGTTAGGGGTTATTCATTATGGGAGTGGAAACAAAGGAGACAAAGAGTATACTGTTAGGTCAATAGAAGACTTTGGGAGACTGGAAAACATTCTTGCTTACCAAGTGTTTCTGCTGGAAAAGAAAAAAGGAATGGGGGAAGCCAAAATGATCAAAAGACTGTGGAGCACTGACCAGTGAGCCTGTAACCATCCACACTCCTATCAAACAGTGACCTAGAAGCGTATAGCCACATAGTTGTCAGCTAGTGAGGGCCACCAGTTACCAATGGCCAGCACAGAGCCCCAGTTATGTCATTCCACTGGTGCCTGAGATTCTGCCTGGTGCCCATCTGAGGGTCAGGGAACTTAAAACCCTCATCCCTGACCCAAGATGAAAGAGTTGATAACCTTGTGGAGTGATGGTGATAGGAAAGAAACTCTATCTGTGGAGTTCCAGCCTCCGCTGAGCAGGGCCTGAGGTGAGGGGAGGGAATGAGAAAGAAAGAGACAGAGAAACAGCGGGATTGGGAGGACTCTCTCCCAGGTAGAAAGGAGAGAGAGAGAGAGAGAGAGCAAATTTATTTTCATTGCATGACTCTTATATAGGGCAAAAATCACACAAGGTAGGGTAAAACCACACAAGCAAGATATATGTTAATGTCTCAACTATGCTTATCTTAATGTCTATGCTAAGTTAAAAGCAAGGCAATCCCTTAAGACAGACAGCCTCCTGGCTAGGCATGGTGCTGCTATGCTATCCATGGAATATCCATGACCATCCAAAGGTCAGGGGAGACAAAGGAAATATAGGCTTGGTTCTTGAACACAAGCCAAGAAACATAAGGACTTTGTTAGTTTATGCTCTGGTTTCCTTCATCTATCCTTTGACTAAGGTGGAACTATACAGAATCTGTTTACAGTGGCCCAGAGTGCTGGGACAATAGTGGAATACAACACATAGCCTCTGCTTTACATATACATATATCCCTGGTATTTAGAATACCCAAATGTACAGGTGAAAAAACTAAGCAAACAAGAAATAAATGAGTTTGAGATGGTGTTTGAGAAGACGCTGGAGGCAGAGGACTGATAGTTCAGAATAGGTTAAGACCTTAGAATAATGATCAACTAAAACTGAAATCTAGCCAGACGCTCATGCCTGTAATCCCAGCAGTTTTGGAAGTCAAGGTGTGGGAGGATTGCTTGAGCCTAGGAGTTCAAGACTAGCCTAGGCAACATAGCATGACCTCATCTCTAGAAAAAAAAATTAGAAATTACTCAGTTGTAGTGGCACACACCTGTAGTCTCAGCTATTCAGGAGGCTGAGGTAGAAGGGTGACCTGAGCCAAGGGGTCAAGGCTGCGGTAAGCCATGATCATGACATTGCACTCTAGCCTGGGCAACAGAGTGAGACCCTGACTCAAAAAGCAAACAAACAACAACAACAAAACCCCTCTGAAATCCCAGTCTGAATGGAAATGTGTTTCTCATCTTTCCATAAAAACCTGTCAGGCTACTATAAACCCACTCTACCAGTGTTGTTTTATATATATTAGAGGGTGAGAAACCCCAAGACCTAGAAGCTGGAGACCCAGGAGACCCAGAAGGTATAGTTCCAGTTTGAGCCTGAAAGCCTAAGAAGCAGGAAAGACTTCCAGTCTGAGTTCTAGTCAGAGTCCAAAAGCAGGAGAAGACTAATGTCCCAGTTGGAATATAGGCAGAGAGAGAAAATTCTCCCTTACTCAGCCTTTTTCTTCTACTCAGCCCTCCAACAGATTGGATGAGGCTCACTCATGCTAGAGAGGTCAATGGTCTAGATTCAAATGTTAATTTCATCAGGAAACAACCTCACAGACACACCCAGAATGTTTAACCAAATATCTAATACATCATGCCTAGTCAAGTTGACACATAAAATTAACCACTGTACATGGATTCCTCCAAATATAATTCAGAGTGTTAGTTATAAAATAGAGTATCTAGGCACTGAAGGGCATCCATGGTGGATAGACTCTAGTCAGTGTTTCTTAGAAGGATATATTTCAGATCTGAATGTCCATCTTGGACAACTTTCCCCCCTTACATTTACATCCTCAGAGAAAAATCCTGTAGAAAAGAGGCTGGGTGTGGTGGTGCATACCTGTAATCACAACAATTTGGGAGGCTGAGGTGGGAGGATTGCTTGAGCCCAGGAGTTCAGGACCAGCCTGGGAAACATAGTGAGACCTTGTTTCTACAAAAAATAAATATAAATAGAATAAAATAAGGATTGAGGAAGTCATAGTGAATGGAAAGTTGGAAAAGGAGACCTGTGAAAAACTAACCAGGATGGGAACAGAGAGGTGTAAATCCAGTCTGGACGGGAAAGCTTGAGGAAAGATAGAACAGCCATCCTTTTTGTGATTTGGAAGGAGGTAGAAATCCCATTGCCTATCCTTTTACCTTTATTGGAGGCCTACCTAGAGAGGATGGAAAAAGGGAATCTGGTAGGAGTAGAGTGATCATAAAATAAAAAAACCTGAGCTTGGGGTGCCTATAGCTTTGCAAGGAGTTTTAGAATCTGAAAAGTTTAAGGGGCTGTTTTGGTCCTAGTGGGAAAGGAAGGGGATACTGGGGCATCTGCTTTGATCTTTCTCAAAGGCTAGATGAAATGAAAATCTTCAGATTGTTCCAGGTTGGTCTGTAGGCCAGCCCTCTATTATTAGGGTGGTGATGCCATAATGAATCAGAATAGGATTCTTGACCCTTGATAGAGGTCTTTACTGGTGCCAAAAATTATCCAGCCGCACTTCCTATATCTCCACCCCCAACACACACACACTAAATTTTCAGCAGTATATATATAAAACATTTAAGTTGAATGAAGCTAGAATTCAAACCAGAACAGTGAGGCAAAGCTGGGATATCAGAAAAAAATAGGGGTTATAAACATTACTGGTTACGTGTCAGCCTCTTTCACATGGTTAATCTCATTTACTCCTACATGAATCCTTGAGATAGATAATATTGCCATAGTTTAAGTAATGATACTGAAACTAAGGACAAGTCAGGTTGAGTAATTTGTTAAAATGTACTTTCTAATAACCAAAAAGCCTTTAATATCTAAGCCAAATACTCTTCCCACCACTACATATAGGCTTTTGTACACCCCGGAAGCAAGCAAATCACTCAGGAGACTGAGGTAAGACACAGGCAGGGAGAAAGGGGAGAAAAGCGAAGAAAGCTGATATAAAGAGTACCTTCACCCTCCTGAATACTTTAGACCTGTGTTCAGGTCTTGGACAATTCATTCCAACTTGAATGCAAGCCAGCATTAATATGCTCTGTTCTCTGGCAATCCAACTAAATTGTTGATAATCTGGTTGGGATGGAGGACAGAAAGCCTGCTATCTTGGCTTGTACCACCTTTGTTTTACATGGAAGATCATGACTCTTGAATATACTCTGTTCTAGAAAAGCCCAAAAATGGTAATTCTAAGGTCAATCTAGTATCTCCTAGCCTTAGAGATGTCTGGGGAATAGAACAAAAGGTAACTGAGGCCCTATTTTACATATACGTTATTTTTGGATATTGGAAAAATAATGGAAATAGTTACTACACAGCTGAAAGACATATTTTGAAACGCTAAAATTCTTTGGTTCAGATATTAAAAGCAGCTTCTGCTTGTTACCTAAAGAAGCTGTCTTTTGTGTTCTATGCCATGGTCCCTTCTGCCCACCTCTGATTTTTGTGCAGCTGTGGGAGAACGTCTCTACCCATCCTGCCAGTCTCCTATCTCAAGCACTCACTATGATATCTCAAGTTATTTTGCCTGAGAGCTCCCTCTGAAAGTTCAGAAGCCTGCTTAGCCAGGTCTAAGGCACAGATTGGAGGAAGTGGATGAGAATAACATCCCCTCTGGCAAAACCTGAAAGAATGATAAATAAGGATTGGTGCCTGAATGCCTCAGTATCTTTGTCCTTTGACAAGAACATTCTGGGCTATGTTCGACATGGGTCCTTAGCGGGGCCCTAATGAGAATGAGCCTCAGTTGCCCACAGGGGAACCAGCTCGATAGCTCACTCATTGTTGACTTTCGTCCTTCCCTAGCTTCCTCTCCCTGCTCACTCCCTCCTGCTCCTTGGGATGACCTTCAGTATAACCTGCTCCACCTACATTCTTGTTTCAGGCTCTGCTTTTGGGAAGAAAACTAAACTTACAGTCAACACTTTAGAATCAGGCAAGGTTGTGTCTTTTCACAATGCCCAATTTTGCCAACACCCATGTATTAGTCAAAATGAAGACATGTTATTTTTTTCCAGTGGAAAAAACACTGAGTGATACACTAATGAGGAAAATGGAAGATGCCTATCCAAAGAGGGGAATTACAAGTTTAAAATTTCTTACTACCATATGAAGGGAGTCAAGTGCCACAGGCTTCACCAGATTGTGGAAAACCAGGCCTCATGGAGACTGTGCCTTGATTTGAGAGGACCGTAATAAAGTATACCATAGACTTAAGTTAAGAGCATGCTATAACCCAATAAATATGTAATCAGCTTGTGGACAATAGCACAGCCATTTTTAGTTTTCTGCTTTAAAACATAACCCTGTAGCTGTTTAAAGTTTCAGTTATGGAAAAAACTGCAAAGCTCTGGTTACAAACTTCGACCCCTTCCCTTATCTCACTTTCCCCTTAGCAACAACCAATCAGGTGCCAGGGGGTAATCACCTAAGTTTCCAGATGTCTCTGCAACTTCCTTAGCTAGTGGGCCAAGGTCAGCCCGAGTCAGGCTAGCCAATCCTCCACGATTAAGCTGGCCACCAGAGGTTACTACCCAATTAAATGGTAACAAAACTGGAAAGCCCCCCAAACTCCTCCTCCCTTTGTGTAAAAGCATAAAAGGCATCTGCTTAAAAAAGTCAGGGCCTCTGGGTGTACTCCGCTACGTCAGTGGTCGACAGAGGTCCAGGCTCGAGCTTGCAAATAAAGACCCTCCTGAACTTCCATCGGAATTGGCTCTTGGTGGTCTCTCGGATTGAACTTTCGGCCACTACAGATTCAGGGCCGTCCAGGAGCCTCAGCAACAAGAGTAAATGCATATTTATGCTGTGTTCCACTATAAATGCAATCTAGCTGCTCAAGTGTATATTTTTTCTCTACTTCTCCTCCCATCACTATCTAGCTTCTTCACTCTGAATCTTCTGTCCACCTCATTAGTCCTTCTTCATTATAACTTTGTTCCTTTCATACTTATTAATCATCATGGCTCCTAATGAATTGGCTTCTCCTCATATATAATTTCTGCTTCAGCTTTTGCTTTTAATTGCCTTGTTTTTGCCCTATTTCCAATTCAGAATTTCCTTAGAGAGAGGTTCCAGCTAGTATAGCCATTAGATATTGTCTCTGTTTGGGCAGACCTTTGGCCCCAGGCCACACTCTGCAGGATGATTAAAAGGAACCAACATCAGCCAGGCTCGGTGGCTCAGCCTATAATCCTGCGCCTTTGGGGAGGCTGAGGTGAGTGGATTGCCTGAGCCCGCAGGTTCAAGACCCGCCTGGGCAACTTGGCCAGACCTCATCTCTACAATAAATAAATAAAAAAAAATTAGCCAGGCATGGTAGTGTGCACCTGTAGTTCCAGCTACTTCGAAGGCTGAGGTGGAAGGACCACCAGAGCCCAGCAAGTCGAGGCTGCGGTGGCCAGGAGCAGCCACTGCACTCCAGTCTGGGCAACACAGTGACACTCCAACTCAAAAAAAAAAAAAAAAGGAACCAACATCTTCATGTTTAGTAATCATGTTCATGTTTACTTTGCCTTTTCCCATATTTGACTTGACTTCTCTATCACCCCAATATCTTTTAGGAGTACTATAGAACTATATAAGGTCATAATTGAGAAGGAATTATAATTCATCATTTTACTAAGTGTCTTATAGAGGTAAGATCCATACCATCTTTGCAAACTGGTCTCACCCTCGAAGTGTCCTCCTAATTTGGCTGTGATGATTCAATATCTGTCTATCCCTGTTATTTCTTCTTCTACCCTCCTCCACTAATTAACTTCTCTCTTTCTTTTTTTTCTGTCCATGAATAAAAAATTGAGCTATTTCCCATTTTAGTCTTGTTCTCAATGTGTGACCTCATCCCACACTCATAATGTGACTCTTTTTGAGGTATATAGGTCTCTTGATGATTCTGTTTCCAAAACCAGGACAAGAAATGAATAAAAATTGTTTTCTTCTTTTGTTTTGGTTACGTGAAATGGGTTAGAGAGTTCAGAGTTGACTCTGAAGTAGGATATTTTTATAGGATCAGAGCCAACTGATAGAATAGCATGAGGTGGTTCATAGTGAAACCAGAAACTAGAGATGCTTGTGAAGATACCTTCAAGAAGCTAAAAGGGTAACTCTCAGATGAAAAGGGAAGTAGACTAAAAGTGATTTATTGTAAATAACATACAAGGATTTTTTTAAACCACAAAAGGTGGATATTGGGGTACATCCTGATATGTTCTCTAGTCCTGCTGCATATAAGGAGTTCTGATAGGACAGAAATTTTACCAAGGTGATGGATCTAGTAAAGCTTTCAATGAGGGTGCACATCTCATTGGCCATCAAAAAACCTATACCAAAGTGAGATCCTGTGAATGTAATGAGTGTGTTCTGATCCAAAGAATTTTTTTAAAGTCTCAGACATTTTTTTCTTTAGAAGTTCAATTTAGGTCTTTTTTGTATCTTCCATGTCTGCTAAACAACTTCAATCTTTCCTTTTGTTTTTTGCTTACATAATATACAGTTATAAAAACTGTTTTAATATCCTTGTTGGTTAATTCTAATATCTGTATCAATTCTAGGTCAGTTTTGAGTAATTGATTTTTTTCATTAATATAGGTGGTATTTTTCTGCTTGCTTACATGCCTACTAATAACTGTATATCAGACATTTTGCATTTTACTTTGCTGGGGGCAGAATACTTTTTATTCCTTTATAAATATGCTTCAGTCTTTTTTTAGTGGGAGGAATGCAGTTAAGTTACATTATGGTCAGAGAACATACTTTGTATTATTTTAATCCTCTTAAATGTGTTAAGGTTTGTTTTATGACTGAGTATATAATCTCTCCTGGAGAATGTTCCATGAGTACTTGTGAAGAAGATATAGCCTGCTAATCTTGGGGAGAGTGTTCTACAGCTGTCTTAGGCCTAGTAGGTTAATAGTCTTCAAGTCCTTTATTTCCTTGACCTTCTCTCTGGTTGTTTCATCTACTGTTGAAAGCAGAGTATTGAAACTTCAAGCTGTAATTATTGAATTGCCTATTTCTCTGCTTCATTTCTGTCAGTTTTTCCTTCATGCATTTTGGAGGTTTTTCATTGGCCTCATATATATAATTGTTATAGCTTTCTGATTCATTTACCCTTATGTCATTATAAAATGTCCCTCTTTGTCAGTAATAAATTTTTTTGTCTTAAGGTCTAATTTTGTGTCATATTAGCATAGCCATTTCATGTTCTTATGGTTGCTTTTTGCAAAATACATCATTTCCATCAGTTGACTTTTAATCTACTTGTATCTTTTAAACTGAAGTGTGTCTCCTATAGAAAGCATGGAGTTGGATCTTATTTCTTTATCCCATCTAACAACCTCTACTTTTTTATTGGATTGTTTAATCCATTCACATTTAATATTATTATTGATATAGTTGAATTTACATCTGCCATTTTACTTTCTCGTTTTCTTTCTATTTTATTATTATAAACTCAAGTTTTTACATATACATTTATGCTTCAACCTACTGCAATTGGTACAGGTGGCCCTTCATCTGCATATTCCACATCTGTGGATTCAAAAAAAGCATGGATCAAAATATTTTTTATAGTCTGAGCTCAGTGGCTCATGCCTGCAATTTCAGCCCTTTGGGAGGCCTAGGCAGGAGGACTGCTTGAGCCCGGGAGTTGGAGACCAGACTAGGAAACATAACAAGACCACACCTCTACATAAAAATAAATTGTAAAATAACTAGAAAAAAAATTTCCAGGCATGGTGGCATATGCCTGTAGTCCCTGATACCCAGGAGGCTGAGTTGGAAGGATCACCTGAGCCCAGGAGTTCAGGGCTTGTGGTGATCTGTGATCATGCCCCTGCACTCCGGTCTGGGTAACAGAGTAAGACTCCGATTATATTATATATATTTAATAAATATATATTTAATTATATGTAATTAAAAACCCACAAATAATGACAAAATAAAACAATAAAAAATAATACAAATACAAAAACAATACATGATAACTATTTACATAGCATTTACATTGTATTAGGTATTGTAAGTAATCTAGAAGTTATTTACAGCATATGGAGGATGTACATAGGTTATACAGAAAAACGACAACATTTTATATGAGGGACTTGAGCATCCTCAGATTTTGATATTCACAAAGGGTACTGGAAACAATGTCTTCCCAATACTGAGGGATGATTATATTCCTACTTATGCTAAATGAACCCATCTTTGGCGAATGGGAGCCTCTTACTTTGGCTCCTGAATGTTTTTGACACACTCCAGTAGTCTTTTATTCTTTCCTTGCTTTCTGGTATCACAAGATGTTTGAGACTCATCTTGTGCATTTTCTGCCCCAATCTTAGAATCAACCACTGTTTCAAAAAATCAGCCGGGCGTGGTAGCACGCACCTGTAGTTCCAGCTACTTGGAAGGCTGAGGCGGAAGGATCGCCGGAACTCGGCAGGTCGAGACTGCGGTGACCCGGAGCCGTCACAACACTCCAGTCTGGGCGACGGAGTAAGACTCCAACTCAAAAAAAAAAAGCTCTAATTTCTTTTAGAGGAAATGATATTTCAATTCCACAGCCTTGATGGGAGGGGTGTTCACTTCTTGGTAGGTCTTTGTTTCTACTTTTCAATGAGCAGAGCTGGAAACAATTTTTTTCTTTTATTTTTAGTTGGAACATAATAATTGTACATATTTTTGAGAGAGTGCTATTTCAATACATGTATACAATGTGTAATGATCAAATCAAGGTAATTAGCATATCCATTGCCTCAGACATTAATCATTTCTTTGTGTTGTGAACATTCAAAATTCTCTACTCTAGCTTTTAAAAAATACACAACAAACATAATTATATTCACCCTTCAGTGCTATAGAACACCTGAACACTCATTCCTCCTACTAGCTGTAATTTTGTATCTGTTAACCAACCTCTCCCATCTCCCCACCCTTCTCAGCCTCCAATACCCACAATCCATTCTCTACTTGCATGAGCTCAATTTTTTAACTTCCCACATACAAGAGAAAACACGCAGTATTTATCTTTTTTTTTTTTTTTTTTTTGAGTTGGAGTCTCACTCTGTCGCCCAGACTGGAGTGCAGTGGCCGCTCCCGGCCACCGCAGCCTTGACCTGCAGGGCTCCGGCGATCCTTCCGCCTCAGCCTTCCAAGTAGCCGGAATTACAGGCATGCGCTACCACGCCTGGCTGATTTTTTGATTTATTGTAGAGATGAGGTCTTGCTGCCCAGGCGGGTCTCGAACCCGTGGGCTCAGGCAATCTGCTCACCTCAGCCTCCCAAAGGCGCGGGATTACAGGTTGAGCCAGTATTTATCTTTTTGTGCCTAATTTATTTCACTTAATGTCCTCCAGACTCATCCATGTTGCCACAAATGACAGGATTTCATTCTTTTTATGACTGAATAGTATTCCATTGTATATACATACAACATTTTCTTTATCCATTCATCCATTGGTGGACACTTTGATTGCTTTTATATCTTAGTTATTGTAAATAGTTCTATAATAAGCACGGGGGAACATGTATTCCTTCAATATTCCTTCAGATAAATACCTGGGAGGAAGATTGCTAAATTACGTGGTAGTTCTATTTTAGTTCTTTGAGAAGCCTCTATGCTGTTCTCCACAATGATTGTACTAATTTACAGCTTCACCAACAATGTATAAGACGTCCCATTTTTCTGTATCCCTACTCTTTTTTGTCTTTTTGGTAATAGCCATTCTAACTGGGATGAGATAGTATCTCACTGTGGTTTTGATTTGCATTTCCCTGATGATTAGAGATATTGAGCATTTTTTCATCTATTCATTGGCCATTTGTGTGTCTTCTTTTGAAAAATGTCTATTTAGGTCCTTTGCCCACCTTTTACTCAGATTATTTGTTTTGTGGTTGCTGAGTTGTTTGAGTTCCTTGTATCTTTTGAACATTAGTCCCTTGTCAGAAGAATAGTTTGCAAATGTTTTTTTACCATTCTACAGGTTGTCTCTCACACTGTTGATTGTTTCCTTTGCTGTGTTGAAGGTTTTTAATTTGATGTGGTTCATTTTGTCAGTTTTCGTTTTTGTTGCCTGTACTTCAGAAGGCTTAGCGAAAAAATCTCTGTCTAAACCAATGTCCTAAAACAATTCTCTTATGTTTTGTTCTAGTAGTTTTGAAGAACCATATCTTATGTTTAAGTCTTTAATAAATGATGAGTTGATTTTTGTATATGGTAATACATGGGGGTCTAGTTTGATTCTTTTGCATATGGATATTTCCTTTTCTCAGGACCATTTATTGAAGAGGGTGTCCTTTCTTCAGCACATGTTCCTGGATCCTTTGTTGGAATTCAATTGGCTGTAAATACATGGATTTATTTCTGGGTTCTTTATTCAATTAATATATATATCTTTTATATACCAATACCGTGCTGTTTTGCTTACTATAGCTTTGTAGTATATTTTGAAGTTGGCCAGTGCAATGTCTCCAGATTTAATTTTTTTCAGTATTGTTTTGGCTATTTTGAGTCTTCTGTGGTTCCATACAAATGTTAGAATTTTTTTCTATTTCTTTTTTTTTTTTTTTAGACTGGAAGATATAGTTCATTTAAAAAGTAAATTAGTGAGAGAGATGGAGAGAGGAGATTCACCTCCCCAAGGTAGAGGAGAGGGCCAAAGCTAGAAAACATGGCAGCCATAACTCCTTTTTTTTTTTCCTATTTCTGGAAATGTCATTGACATTTTGCTAGGGACTGTATTGAATCTATAGGCTGCCTTGGGTAGTATGGTTACTTTAACAATATTAATTATTTTAATTCATGAGCACACAGGGTGTCTTCCCATTTGATTGTGTCCTCCTCAACTTCTTTCATCAATGTCTTGTAGTTTCTATTATAAAGATCATGCACTTCCATGGTTAAATTCATTCATAGGTATTTTGTTTGAGGCTGTTGTAAATGGGATTGCTTTCTTGATTTCTTTTTCAACTAGTTTATTATTGGTGTGTAGAAATGCTACTGATTGTTGTATGTTTGTTTTGCATTCCACAACTTTACTGAATTTGTTCATCAATTCAAAGAGTTTCTTGGTGGAGTATTAAGGTTTTTAAAACATAAAATTATGTTGTCTACAAAAAAGGACAATTTGACTTCCTCTTTTCCAATGTGAATGCCCTTTCTTTCTCTTAGCTAATTGTTCTGGCTAGGACCTCCAGTATTATTGAATGAGAGTGGTGAAAGTGGGCACCATTGTCTTGTTCCAGTTCTTAGAGGAAAGAATTTCAGCTGTTCTCCATTCAGCATGATGTTAACTGTGGGTTTGTCATATGTGGCCTTTATTGTGTTGAGGCATGTTCCTTCTATTCCTAATTTGCTCAGGATATTTATCCTAAAATATTTTATATGAAAAGCTTTTCCTGCTTCTATTGAGATGATCATACAGTTTTTGTCCTTCATTTTGTTGATGTGAAGTATCACATTTACTGATTTGCATATGTTGAACCATCCTTGCATCCCCGGATAAATCACATTTGATCATGCTATATTTTTACGCTGGGTACAGTGGTTCACTCTTATAATCCTAACAATTTGGGAGGTGGAGGCGAGAGGATTGCCTGAGCTCAGGGGTTCAAGACCAGCCTGAGCAACTTGGCAAGATCTCGTCTCCACAATAAATTAAAAAAATTAGCTGAGTGTAGTGGTGCATGCCTGTGGTTCCAACTACTTGAAAGGTTGAGGCAGAAGGATCACCTGAGCCCAACAGGTCAAGGCTGCAGTGGCTGTGAGTGTGCTATCGTACTACAGCCTGGGTGACAGAGTGAGACTCCAACTCAAATATATATATATTTTTTATGTGATGTTGGATTTTGCTTGCTAGTATTTTGTTGAAGATTTCTGCATCTATGTTCATCACGGATATTGGTCTACAGTTTTCTCTCTCTGTGTCTGTGTGTGTATCCTTTTGTAGTTTTGGTATCAGAGTAATGCTGGCCTCATAGAATGAATGAGCAAGAATTCCCTCATTTTTCAACTTTTTTTGGAATAGTTTGAGAAGAGTTGATGTTAGCTCTTCCTTAAAGCTTTGGTACACTGTGTGCAATGGTGTGTGCCTGTAGTCCCAGCTGTATGAGAGGCTAAAGAGGGAAGATCTCTTGAGCCCAGAAGTTTGAGTCCAGACTGGGCAACAGCAAGAACCTTTCTCTTAAAAAATTTTTTTAATGTTTGGTAGAATAAAGCAGTAAAGCCATGCAGTCCTAAACTTCTATTTCTGATTCAATCTCATGATTCATTATTGGTCTGTTCAGATTTTTAAATTTCTTCCTTGTTCAATTTTGATAGGTTTGAAGTGTCCAAAAATTTTCCATTTCCTCTAGGTTTTCCAATTTGTTGACATAGAGTTGTTTGCAACAGTCTTTAATTATCCTTTGTATTTCTGTGGTATCAGTTGTAATGTCTCTCTTGTTTCTGATTTTATTTATTTGAATCTTCTCTCTTCTTTTTGGTTAATCTAACTAGTAGTTTATTGATTTTGTTCATCTATTCAAAAAACAACTTTTTGTTGTGTTGGTCCTTAGTATTTCTCGGTTGCTATTTGATTTAGTTCTACTCTGATTTTAATATTGATTTCCATCTACTGGTTATGGATTTGGTTTATTTTTGCTTGTATATTTCCTTCAGGTGCAATGTGAGGTTGTTTATTTAAAATCTTTCTACTTTTGTGTGTAGGAGTTTATTTTTATAAACTTCTCTCATAGCACTGCTTTTGCTGTATGTTGGTATCTTACGTTTCCATTTTTATTAGTTTCAAGAACTTTTTTTTTGAATTGGAGTCTCACTCTGTCAACCAAACTGGAGTGCAGTGGCCACTCCCAGCCACCACAGCCTCGACCTGCTGGGCTCCGGCGATCATTCCACCTCAGCCTTCCAAGTAGCTGGAACTACAGGCGCGTGCTAACATGCCCGGCTAATTTTTTGCTTTATTGTAGAGATGAGGTATCGCCAAGTTGCCCAGGTGGGTCTTGAACCCACAGGCTCAGGCAATCCACTCACCTCAGCCTCCCAAAGCACGGGATTACAGGCTGAGCCACCGAGCCCAGCTAAAAACTTTTTAAAATGTCCTTAATTTCTTTATTGACCCAATAGTTGTACAATAGCATGTTGTTTAATTGCCATGTATTTTTACAGTTTCTAAATTTACTCTTGTTATTTATTTCTAGTTTTATTTCATTGTGGTCTGAGAAGATACTTGAAGTGATTTTGATTTTTTAAAATGTGTTGAGACTTGTTTTGTGACCTAACCTATGATCTATCCTGAAGAATATTCCATGTGTTGATGTGAAGAATGTGTATTCTGTAGCTTTGAGATGAAATGTTTTGTAAATGTCTTGTTAGGTTTATTTGGTCTATAGCATTGATTAAGTCCAATGTTTCTTTGTTGGTTTTCTGTCATGATGATATGTCCAATGCTGAAATTGGAGTGCTGAATTCCCCAACAATTAATGTATGGATTTTTCTTTTTAGCTCTAATAATATTTGCTTTATATACCTGGATAGTCTAGTGTCAGGTGCATATATATTTATGATTGTTAAATACTCCAGCTAAATTGATTCTTTTATTATTTTAGAACAATCTTCTTTGTCTCTTTTTATGGTTTTTTTTCCTAACATCTATTTTGTCTGGTCTAAGTAAAGCTACACTTGCATGCTTTTGGTTTCCATTTATGTGAAATATATATAGTTTTTCCGTTCCTTCACTTTCAGTCTATGTGTGTCTTTACAGGTCAAGTGAGCTTCTTAGAGGCAGCATATAATTGGGTCTAGTTATTTAATCATTAAGCCAATCTATATCTTTTTTTTTTTTTTTGAGTTGGATAGCTGTGGTGGGTATAATATTATTGATTGCCAGGTTTTTTTCTTTCTTTCAACCATTTGAATATATCTAGATGTTTATATCTCTTTCAAGACCTTGGAAATCTTCAACTATTGTTTTATTATATACGGTTTCCACTCCTTTTCCCATCTCTTAGTCACCCAGACTGGAGTGCAGTGGCCACTCCTGGCCACTGCAGCCTCAACCTGCTGGGCTCTGGTGATCCTTCCACCTCAGCCTTCCAAGTAGCTGAAACTACAGGCGCATGCTACCACACCCCACTAATTTTTTGATTTATTGTAGAGATGAAGTCTCGCTAAGTTGCCCAGGCGGGTCTCGAAACCGCGGGCTCAGGCAATTCACTCACCTTAGCTTTCCAAAGGCGCGGGATTATAGGCTGAGCCACCAAGCCCGGCTCTATATCTTTTAATTGGATAATTTAAATCATTGACAACCAAAGTTATTTTGGATAGGTGAGGACTTACTCCTGTCACTTTGTTAACATATTTCTGATTGTTTTGAATATCCTGTATTCCTTTCTTTTTCTTTTATTATATACGTTTATGTGTTCATTTTCTGAAATAATAACATTTAATTGCTTCCTCTTTCTCATTTGCTCTGTGGGTTTTATGCTTTCATTTGTTCATGATGGTAGATACCATCCTTTTACCTTCAGACGCAGAACTTCCTTAAGCATTTCTTGTAAGCCTGGTCTAGTAGTGATGGTTTCCCTCAGTTTTTGCTTGTCTAAGAAAAACTTTATTTCTACTTCATTTCTGAAGGATAGCTGTGGTGGGTATAATATTATTGATTGCCAGGTTTTTTTCTTTCTTTCAACCATTTGAATATATCATCCCATTCTCTCCTATCCTGGATGGTTTCTGTTGAGTCATCTGCTGTTAGTTGGATGGGGATTCCCTTAGATGTGATTTGAAGATTTCCTCTTGTTGTTTTTAGAATTCTCTCTATGTCTATGATTTTGACCATTTTACTATAATGTACGTCAGAAAAGATCTTTTTGAATTGAATATATTATGGGATCTTTGAGATTGCTGTATCTAGATGTTTATATCTCTTTCAAGACCTTGGAAATCTTCAACTATTGTTTTATTATATACGGTTTCCACTCCTTTTCCCATCTCTTCTCCTAGAACTCCCAACATTTGAATATTTGTTCACTTGATGGTATTCCATATGTCATGTAGGTTTTCTTCATTCATTTGTATTCTTTTGTGTATTATTTTGTCTGTGTTGTTTAAAAGAACTGTATTCAAGTTCAGAATCTTTTTTTCTCATTGGCTTAGTCTGTTGAAGTTCTCAATTGCAGTTTAAAATTTCATTCATTGAATTCTTCATTTCCAGGATTGCTGTTTGGTTCCTTTTTGGATCTTTTTGTTGAATTTTGTACTCAGATCATGAATTGCATTCCTGACTTCTTTGAATTGTCTGTATTCTCTTATATCTTGCTGAGGTCCTTTAGGATCATTATTTTGAATTCATTTTTAGGAATTTCTTAGACATCTTTTTTTTAGATCTGTTACTGGAAAATTGTTTGTTTTTTAGATGTATGTTTCCTTGGTTTTTCATGCTTCTTGTGTCCTTGCATTGATACTGGCACATCTGGTGTAACAGACACTTCTTCCTATTTTATGGATTGAGTTTAATAGGAAAATACATTTGATATAGATATAGCTATAGTTTTGGCTGGGTAGGGTGCTTTGGCTTTGTTTATGGGTAAGTGCAGTAGTGTATTCTCTATATGATTTCTTTAGCTCCACTCAACATCAGCGGTGTCTGCAATTCCCCAGTGGCATAGACTGCAGTTGCTAGTGGAGGTTATGGCAAGGTTATGCTGGAGACAGTGACACCAGGTAGTTTGATCCTAAGACCTGCCAAAGATGTATATGAGCACTAGTGGGTGGTAGTGGGCCAGGTGTGCTGGTACTTGGACTCCCAGGGGGCATGCACTGCACAGTCACTGGCAGTGGCAGCAGCAAGCTGAGTTAGCTGTTTCTTAGGCATTTGGGTGGTGCAAGTGGTGCTGGTGGAGTCAGCAACAATGTGGACCAACCCTTGGGCCCCCAGGCAGTATGTACACCAGCTGTGGCAGCAGCAGGCAGGGCAAGCTGGTTCCTGGACCTCTGGAAAGTATGTGCAGGTGCAGACACACCTTTTTTATTATCTATACACCTCGTGTATTTTTTTGTTCCTCTCTTCTTTCTTTACTGCTTTCTAATGTAACATTTTAATTTTTCACAATTGTTTCACCATAAATTTTGAGTTGTGTCTTTAGTGGTTGATCTAATATACATACATGTTAACATCATAATCTACTTCCAACTTATGCTAACTTAATTCTATTGAGATACAGAACTCCTATATAACTTTATTTATTGTCTGCTTTTGTGCTATTATTATGGTACATTGCTACAGTTATTAGTTTGTATAATTTTATGTCTTTTAAAAAAGCTAAGAAAAGAGAACAAGTATATGTTTATATTGCTTGTTAAATACTAACATTATTTACCATTTCTGATTATCTTTATTTGTTCCTGTGGATTTGAGTTACCAGCTGGTGTCATTTCCTTAGTCAGCTTTGCTTCACCCACCTCCTTTATGTTGTTATGCACAATTTTGTTATGCATCTATAGGTCATAAGCCTGTCAATACAATTATAAACATATTGCTTTATGCAATTGATTTCTTAAATTTAGGGGAAAAGATATGCATATATATTATCTTTTATAATTAAATAATTTCCAGGGCTTTTTTAATGTGTTGATTTTAACTTCTACTAGGAGTCACTTGCTTTCAGCCAGAAAACTTTCCTTTAGTATTTCACATAAGGCAGACCTACTAGCAACAAATTCTCTCAACTTTTGTTTATCTAGGTGTCTCTTTATTTCACATTTATTTCTGAAAGATAGTTTTGCTAGTTGTAGACTTTTTTGTCCTTTAAGAACTTTGAAGCCAGGCTCAGTGGCTCAGCCTGTAATCCCACACCTTTGGGAGGCTGAGGTGAGTGGATTGCCTGAGCCCGCGAGTTCAAGACCCGCCTGGGCAGCGAGACCTCATCTCTACAATAAATCAAAAAATCAGCCAGGCGTGGTAGCGCATGCCTGTAATTCTGGCTACTCGGAAGGCTGAGGCGGAAGGATCACCAGAGCCCAGCAGTCAACGCTGCGGTGGCCGGGAGTGGCCACTGCACTCCAGTCTGGGCCACAGAGTGAGACTCCAACTGGAAAAAAAAAAAGAACTTTGAATGTATTACCGTACGGCCTTCTGTCTTCCATTGTTTGTGATGAGAAGCCAGTTGTTAATTGTTCATTATCATTTCCTTGTAAGGGATGACACATTTTTCAATTATTGCTTTCATGATTTTCTCTGTCTTTGGTTTCAGTCTTTTAAAAAATGTTCCTGCGTGTATATTTCTTTATGCTTATCCTACTTGAAGTTAACTCAGCTTCTTGGATGATTAATGCATTTCTTTCCTTTTTTGAGTTGGAGTCTCACTCTGTCACCCAGACTGGAGTGCAGTGGCCGCTCCCAGTCACCGCAGCCTCAACCTGCTGGGCTCCGGTGAGCCTTCTGCCTCAGCCTTCCAAGTAGCTGGAACTACAGGCGCCTGCTACCACACCCAGCTAATTTTTTGATTTATTGTAGAGATGAGGTCTCACCAAGTTGCCCAGGCAGGTCTTGAACCCACAGGCTCAGGCAATCCACTCACCTCAGCCTCCCAAAGCACGGGATTACAGGCTGAGCCACCGAGCCCAGTGATTAATGCTTTTGGTACAATTTGAAAAGTTTTCAGTCATTATTTCTTTTGTTATTTTTATTTATTTGTTTATTTATTTATTATTTTTTTTGAGTTGGAGTCTCACTCTGTCGCCCAGACTGGAGTGCAGTGGCTGCTCCCAGTCACCGCAGCCTTGACCTGCAGGGCTCCGGCGATCCTTCCGCCTCAGCCTTCCAAGTAGCCGGAATTACAGGCATGCGCTACCACACCTGGCTGATTTTGATTTATTGTAGAGATGAGGTCTCGTTGCCCAGGCAGGTCTTGAACCCGTGGCTCAGGCAATCCACTCACCTCAGCCTCCCAAAGGCGCGGGATTACAGGCTGAGCCACTGAGCCTGGCTTGTTATTTTTTTTTAAATAGAGAAAGGGTTTCTCTATGTTGCCAAGGTTGGAATGCAGTGGCTATTCACAGGCACAATCCCACTACTAATCAGCATGGGAATTTTGACCTGTTCCATTTTCAACCTGGGTCAGTTGACCCCTCCTCCTTAGGCAACATAGTGGATTCCCAGGAGTTCACCATATTGATGCCAAACTTAGTGTGGACACCCAATCAGTATAGTGCACTATAGCCCAGAACTTCCAGGCTTAAGCAAACTTCCCACTTCAGAGTCCTAAGTAGCTGGGACTATAGGCATGCACCACAATATTCAACCATTATTTTCTTTCTTTCTTTCTTTCTTTCTTTTTTTTTTTTTTTTGAGTTGGGGTTTCACTCTGTCACCTGGGCTGGAGTGTAGTAGCATACTTGTGGCCACCCAGTATCAATCTCCTGGGCTCAGGCAATCCTTCCCCCTCAACCTCCCAAGTAGCCAGAACTACAGGTGTATACTACCATGCCCAGCTAATTTTTTGATTTATTGTAGAAATGAAGTCTCGCCAAGTTACCCAGGCTGTTTTTAAACCCATGGCCTCAGGCAATCCTCTCATCTCAGCCTCCCAAAGTGCTGGAATTACAGATTTGAGCCACTGTGCCCAGCCCCATTATTTCTTTAAATATATTCTTCTGTTCCTTTCTCTCTCTACTGTCCTTCTGGTACTTTCATTACTTGTACGTTGGTGCTTGATGGAGGCTATGTTCACTTTTTTCATTTTAAAATCTCTCTTCTTCTGATTGCATAGTCTCTATCAATACGTGTTTTAGTTTAATAATTCTTTCTTTTACCAGCTATTAAGTCTATCTAGTGAATTTTAAAATTTAAAATATTGTCCTTTTTAATGCCAGATTTCCATTTGATTTTTTAAAAACAACTTGTATCTCCTTATTTATATTTGCCATATGGTGAGGCATTGTCATAACTACCTTTACTTCTTTAAGCTGGCTTTCTTTCACTCTTCAAATGTATTTATAATGGCTACTTTGAAGTATTTGTCTGTTAAACATGACATCAAGCCACTGTCACAGGCAATTTCTATTGCCTGCTTTCTCCCCTCTCTCCATTTTATGGGTTTGTGTCTATGGTCCTCCAGACCACCTTCAGGTTAAATTATTCATAAGATTCAGTATAGATTCATATTCATAGCTATGGACTACTACAGCAAAATAACTTAAATTAAAACTTGTACAGGGAAAATGTTCGTGAGACAAATTCCAGAGGATATCAGATACAAGTTCCAGGATTCTTCTCCCAGTATAGTCACACAGGATATGCTTAATTCCTCCAGCAACAAATTGTGGCATATATAAAATGTTTTTTATTAGGAAAATGAATACTCAATTTAAGAGTTTTTAATGTGGGCTAATCACATGAATACACTCTGCCTAGCATGTACCAACATTCTAAACTCCCAAATGGAAAGTAGGTATTCAGCATAAACCATATTGTTTACACAAACTGTCTAGGTACAGTGATCCATTCCCATCATAGTATAGTGGGAAACCTCTCAAAACTCAGGTTCCTAGATGTCAACCAAGAGCCAATCGTGAAAGGAGGCCCTTGATGGATAGCAGGCACATGCCTGCAATCATCACTATTTTCTACACAAGCTCATACTTTCCTGTGCCTTTGCATGTCTTATCATTTTTTTTTTTTGGAAACTGAATATTTTGGATAATATATCTTATAAATTTTAGGTACTGCTTCCCCGACCCCGGGCTTGGTATTGTTATTTGCTTGTTTATTTATTTAGTGACGGGCTAGATTAATTTAGTGAAGTTTACCCGACACCAAGTGTGAAGCCTCTGACAGATTCTCAGAGAGCTCAGTCTTGGGCATACACATTGTCACCCAGAAAAGATAGTGGATTTATCAGAATTAACTTTGTCTCTTTCCCTGATCATATCCCACTATTATGCTTCTCCAATTGCTAGATGGTTGCTCTGTTGTTTATTAATATCCTGAGGCTTAAATTGCTCTACAGACTGATCCAATTAACTGTGGGCTCCTTTGCAAATATAGTGTTTTTTTTGGTTTTTTTTTTTGAGTTGGAGTCTCACTCTGTCGCCCAGACTGGAGTGCAGTGGCCGCTTCTGGCCACCGCAGCCTCGACCTGCTGGGCTCCGGTGATCCTTCTGCCTCAGCCTTCCAAGTAGCCGGAATTACAGGCATGTGCTCCCAAGCTTGGCTGATTTTTAAATTTATTGTAGAGATGAGGTCTCGCTGCCCAGGTGGGTCTCGAACCCGTGGGCTCACGCAATCCACTCACCTCAGCCTCCCAAAGGTGTGGGATTACAGGCTGAGCCACCGAGCCCGGCTGCAGATATAGGTTTTAAAGTTTTTTTTTAAATTTGTTTTGTTATTTATTTATTTATTTTTAGTTGGAATCTCACTCTGTTGCCTGGGTTGGCATGCAGTGGCATGCTCACAGCCATCACAGCCTCGACCTTCTGGGCTCAGGCAATCCTTCTGCCTCAGCCTTTCAAGTAGCTGTAACTATAGGGATGTGCTACCATGTCTGGCTAATTTTTTTATTTATTGTAGAGACAAAGTCTCACCAAGTTGCCCAGGCTGGTCTCGAACCCCTGAACTCAGGCAATCTTCTTGCCTCGGCCTCCCAAAGTGCTGGGATTACAGACCTGAGTCACCTTGCCTGGCCTAAAACAAATAATTTTAGGTTTTAATTATGGTTAAAAAAATGCAAAATATAAAATTTACTGTCTTAACCATTTTAAAGTGTACAGCTCAGTAGTGTAAGGAATACTTACATTGTACAAACACTATCTAGAAATTTTTCATCTTGCAAAACTGGAATTATACATTCATTAAAAAATAGCTCTTTATTTCCCCATCCCCCAAGTTCCTAGCTACCACCATTCTAGTCTCTGTTTTATGAATTTAACTACTTTAGTTATCTGTTAGAGGTAGAATTATATAATCTTTTTCTTGTTGTGACTGACTTATTTCACATAGCAAAATGTCTTCAAGATCCATCCATGATCTAGCATATAACCGAATTTCTTTCTTTTTTAAGACAGCATTCCATTGTATGTATATACCAGGTTTTAGCCAGGCACAGTGGCTCACACCTGTAATCCCAGCATTTTGGGAAGCAGAAGCAAGAGGATTGCCTGAGCGCAGAGGTTTGAGACCAGCCTGGGAAACTTGGAGAGACCTGATCTCTACAATTAAAAAAAAAAAACAAAACCTAGGTGTGATGGCACGTATCTGTAGTTCCAGCTACTTGGAAAGCTGAGGTGAGAGGATCACCTGAGCCCAGCAAGTTGAGGCTGCAGTAGCCATGAGCATGCCACTACACTCCAGCCTGGGTGACAGTTGAGACTCAACTAAAAACAAAAACAAAAACAAAAACCAGACAGTTGTGGTAGTGTGCACCTGTGTTTTCAAATACTTGGAAGACTGAGCCCAGCAGGTCGAGGCTGTGGTAGCCATGAACATGCCACTGTACTCCAGCCTGGGCAACAGAGTGAGACTCTTACTCAAAAATAATAATAATAATAAAAATAAATAAATATTTGTCTAACTCAAGATGACAAAATTTCTCCTGTTTTATTCTATAATTTGTATTGTTTTAGATTTTCCACTTAGGTCTATTGTTTATTATGTTTTTGTAAAAATATACAGTAAGATAATAGATCAAAGTTTATTTTTTGCATAGGGATATCCAATTATTTCAATATGATTTTTTTGAAAGATTATCATTTATCTACAGAATGCCTTTGAATATTTCTCAAAAATCCATTGTCCATATATGTGTGGACCTATTTCTGTATTCTCAATTATCTTCTGTTGATCTATTTTTCTATTATTATACCAAAAATGCAGTCTTGATTACTCAAGTTTTATGTAAGTTTTGAAATCAGAATTAGGAGGGGGATGGGTGGGGGGAGAAATAAAAAATCAGAATTAGCCCTTCAAATTTCTTCTTATTTTTCTAATTTATTTTGGCTATTCTAAGCTCTTTGCATTTTCATATGGATTTTAGAGATAATTTTTCAATTTCTACAGAACACACACACAAGTGCTGGGATTTTTATTGAGATGGATTTGAATTTATACCTCAATTTGTGGAGAACTGATATGTTCAACATATTGCAAACTTTGATCCATGAACAAGGTGGATTTCCATTTATTTAAGTTTTTAATTTAAATCAGCATTGTTTTGCAGTTTTCGGTGTACAGATATTTTGCATTTTTGTCTTACTACTTCTGTATTTCATATTATTGCTATTGTAAATGATATTATTATTTAAATTTCATTTTCAGATTGTTCATTATTAGCATACAAAAATAAAATTAATTTTTTGTTTTGAGTCAGAGTCTCACTATGCCTACAGGCTGGAGTGCAGTGGCATGCTCACAGCCACCCCAGCATTGACCTGCTGGGCTCAGGTGATCCTTCTAACTCAGCCTTCCAAGTAGCTGGAACTACAGGTGCATGCTACCATGCCTGGCTAATTTTTAAAAAATTTTATTGTAGAGATGAGGTCTCTCTTGCCAAGTTGCCCAGGCTGGTCTCAAACCCGCAGGCTCAGGCAATCCACTTGCCTTGACTGTCCAAAGTGCTGGGATTACAGGCTGAGTCACCGAGCCTGACCATAAAATTGATTTTTATAAATTGATTATGTGCCCTGCATCCTTACTAAGCTCACTTATTTTTTCTAGTAGATTTTTTGTTTTGTTTTGTTTTTTTGGATTGGAGTCTCACTTTGTCACCCAGGCTGGAGTGCAGTGGTATGCTCACAGTCACCCCTGCTGGGCTCAGGTGATCCTTCCGCCTCAGCCTTCCAAGTAGCCAAAACTACAGGGGTGTGCTACCATACAAGCTAATTTTTTGATTTATTGTAGAGATGAGGTCTTGCCAAGTTGCTCAGGCTGTTCTCAAACCCATGGGCTCAGGCAATTCCCTCACCTCAGCCTCCCAAAGTGCTGAGATTACAGGTTTGAACCACCAAACCCAGCCTGTTCTAGTAGTTTTTTGTTTGTTTGTTTTTTGAGTTGGAGTCTCACTCTGTGGCCCAGACTGGAGTGCAGTGGCCACTCCTGGCCACCGCAGCCTTGACCTGGTGGGCTCCGGTGATCCTTCCACCTCAGCCTTCCAAGTAGCTGGAACTATAGGCGCGTGCTACCACACCCGGCTAATTTTTTGATTTATTGTAGAGATGAGTTCTCGCCAAGTTGCCCAGGTGGGTCTCAAACTCACGGGCTCAGGCAATCCACTCACGTCGGCCTCCCAAAGCGTGGGATTACAGGCTGAGCCACTGAGCCCGGCCTATTCTAGTAGTTTTAAAAAGAGGTTTCAGTGTGTGTCCAGCAGAACAGCACTACCCCAGTGGCCTGGGGTGTCTCGCTAATCCCCACTGGGGTAGCTAAGAGTACATACTTGCTGGGTGCTTCAGCTCCTTTCCCCTGCACTACCCCTGAAGGCTCAAAACAGATAGAAAATTGGTGAAATCCCAAGAGCCTACCCTCGGCCTATGCTGGCTGGGCACTTTCTTGGACCAACACTTACCAAGGAAAAACCCTACAGCCACCATTGCAACAGGCTTTCTTCCACAAATACTACCTCCTAGCCAGCCAATAGTAGAGCCCACTACATTGGATGCAATATCTCAGTTTTAGGGAGAGCCTGATCCCAAATGCCAGCTAACAATACTTTTCCAAGCCACTCTAGCTACATAGGATGCTGTCAGCCAGTGCAAATACACAGCACAGGACTGCCATATCTAGCAATTGAGAAACCCACCACATCAAGGCTATATATAACCAAGGGAACCCTGCAGTGCCTATGTCAGCCCACTCCTAACCTTAAATAAGAAATTGTCTACTCAAATGAGAAGGAACCAGAAAAAATAATTCCAACTATATATATGTGTGTGTGTGTATATATATATATGTGTATAAATATATATATACATACATACGTGTGTGTGTGTGTGTGTGTGTGTGTGTATATATATATATATATATATATATATGTAGTGCTCTAACACCCCCAAAAGACCACATGAACTCTTTAGTAATGAAACCTAACCAAAATGAAATTTTTGAAATTCCAGACCTAGAATCCAAAAAGTTGATGATAAAATTGGTCAATGAACTTCAGGAGAAAATTGAAAACCAACATAAAAAAATTTAAAAAACTATTCAGGATATGGATGAAAAAGTCTTAAAAGACACACACACACACACACACACACACACACACACACTCCAAGCTGAAATACTAGAAATGAAAGAAGCATTTAAAGAAGTACAAAATCCAGTGGAAAGTTTTAACAGTAGACTAGAACAAGCAGAAGAAATGATCACAGAACTTGAAGACAAGGCTTTTGAATTAACCCAATCAGACAACAATAAAGAAAAAAGAATCGAGAATGGAACAAAGTCTTCAAGGGATGTGGAATTATGCAAAACACCCAAACCTAAGAATTCTAGGCGTTCCTGAGGAAGAAGAGAAAGCAACAGATTTGGAAAACCTATTTGAGGAAATAATGGAGGAAAATTTCCCTGGCCTTGCCAGAGATCTAAACATGAAGATACAAGAAATTCAAAGAATTCCCAGAAGATGTATTGCAAAAAGGTTGTCCTTAAGGCATATAATCATCTGGCTATGCAAAGTTAAAGTGAAGGAAATAATTTTAAGAGCAGTGAAACAAAATCATCAAAAAACTTACAAAGGTAAAGCTATCAGACTAACAGTAGACTTCTCAGAAGAAACCCTACAAACCAGAAGAAATTAGAACCCATCTTCAATCTCCTCAAACAGAATAACTGTCAGCCAAAGATTTTGTATCCACAAAACTAAGTTTTATAAATGAAGGAGGAATAAAGTCCTTCACAGACAAGCAAATACTAAGGGAATTTGTCACCCCTAGACTGGCTGTACAAGAAATTCTTAAAGGAGTTCTAAATGCTGACATAAAAGGTCAAAATACATCAGTAGAAAAATGCTGGAAATCATAAAGTTCACAGACTTTATGGAATGCCAACACAATAGAGAAAATAAAGAAAGAAAGCAACCAGAACCTGGGCTCGGTGGCTCAGCCTGTAATCCTATGCCTTTGGGAGGCTGAGGTGAGTGGATTGCCTGAGCCCGTGGGTTCGAGACCTGCCTGGGCAGTGAGACCTCATCTCTACAATAAATCAAAAAATCAGCCAGGCGTGGTAGCGCATGCCTGTAATTCCAGCTACTCAGAAGGCTGAGGTGGAAGGATCGCCGGAGCCCAGCAGGTGGAGGCTGCGGTGGCCGGGAACGGCCACTGCACTCCAGTCTGGGCAACCGAGTGAGACTCCAGAAAACAACCAGATAACAACTAGTATGGTGAATAGACTAGTACCTTAGATATCATTATTAACTCTAAACATAAATGGTCTAAGTGCCCCACTAAAAAAATACAGACTGGCAGAATGGATTAAAACACACACACACACACACACACACACACACACACACACACCCCAAATATCTGCTGCCTTCAAGAGACCCACTTAACTCCCAAAGCCTCCTATAGACTAAAGGTAAAGGGGTGGAGAAAAATATTCCATGCAAATGGAAACCAAAACCCAGTAGGAGTAGCCATTCTCATATCAGATAAGACAGACATTAAATTAACAACAGTAAAAAAAGACAAAGGCAGTCTTTTTTGACTGTCTTTTGATATAATGATAAAGGGATCAATCCAACAAGACATAATTTAAAATATATATGCACCTAACACCAGAGTCCTCAGCTTTATAAAACAAATTCTACTGGACCCCAAAAAAAGAGATAGAAAACAATACAATAATAGTGAGAGACTACAACTCTCCACTGTCTGCAACAGACAGATCATCAAGGCAGAAAGTCAGCAAAGAAACATCAGAGTTAAACAGGACTCTAGAGGAAATGGAACTAACGGACATGCCAAAACTACAGAATATACATTTTTCTTATTAGCACATGGAACATTCTCCAAGATAGAGCATATGATAGACCACAAATCAAGTCTCAATAAATTCAAAAAAATTAAAGTCATATGAAGCACCATTTCAGACCACAGTGGAATAAAACTCGAAATTAACTCCAAAAAGAACTCATGGAACTGAACAAAAACAAGGAAGTTAAACAATTTGTCCCTAAATGATCCTTGGATCAACAATGAAATCAAGATGGAAAATTAAAAATACCTCAAAATGAATGACAATAATGAAACAAGTTATCAAAACCTCTGGGACACAGCCAAAGCTGTACTCAGAGGAATATTTATAGTGCTAAGGCCTACATTAATAAGACTGAAAGATCGCATATCAATAACTTAACAGCACAACTCAAGGAACTAGAAAAACATGAACAAAGCAGACCCAAAGCTAGCAGAAGATAAAAAATAATGAATATCAGAGCAGAACTAAATGAAATCTTTTTTAAAGTAAAGAATAAAACAAAAAGTTGGTTCTTTGAAAAGATAAACAAAATTGATAGACCACTAACTAGTTTAATTAAGAAACAAAGAGAGAAGAATCAAATTAGCTCAATCAGAAATAAAAAGAAGACATTACAACGGATATGATGAAGATTCAAAAGATAATCTGAGGCTATTATGAACACCTTTATGCAAACAAACTAGACAATCTAGAGAAAATAGATAAATTATTGGAAGCATACAACCTCCCCAACCTTCAATCAGGAAGAAGTAGAAACTCTGAAAGAGCAATAATTAGTAGCAAGATTGAAACAGTAATTACAAGTCTCCCAACAACAACAAAAATGTCCAAGACCTGATGGATTCACAGCTGAATTCTACCACAGTGTCAAAGAAGAACTGGTACCAATTTTACTGAAGCTATTCCACAAGATTGAAGAGGAGGAAATCCCTCCTACCTCATTCTACAAGGCCAGTATCACTTTGATACCAAAGCTAGGAAAAGACACAACACAAAAAGAAAACTACAGACCACTATCCTTTATGAACATAGACGCAAATACCCTCAACAAAATATTAGCAAACTGAATTCAACAGCACATAAAAAATAATAATTCACCATGACCAAGTGGGTTTCATCCCAGGGATGCAAGGATGGCTCAACATAGACAAGTCAAAAACGTGATCAACTACAGAAACAGAATTAAAAACAAAAATCATGTGATCATTTCAGTACACACAGAAAAAGCATTTTATAAAATCCAGAATCTCTTCATGATAAAAATCCTCAGCAAAAGAAGCATAGAGAAAACATTTCTCAAAATAAAAAAAGCTATGTATGACAAACCATAGCCAATGTCATCCTGAATAGAGAAAGGTTAAATACATCCCCCCTCAGAATTAGAACAAGGCAAGGATGCCCACTTTTACCACTACTATTCAACATAGTATTAGAAGTCCTAGCCAGAGCAATCAGGCAAGAAAAAAAAAAAAGAGTACCCAAATTGGAAAAGAAGAGCTCAAACTATCTCTGTATGCCAATGATATGATCTTATACCTAGAGAACCCTAAAGACTTTTCCAAAAGAAAAAAAAGAGAGAGGTTTCACTGAATTTTATACATAGCCAGTCATGTTGTTTAGAAAGAAGAGCAATTTTTCTTCGTCCTTGCCAACATGGATGCCTTTTCTCTTTTACTTAACTGCAGTGGCTAGAACCACAGTGCAATATTGAGTAGAAGTGGCAAAAACAGATACCCTCATCTTATTTCTGATCTCAGGAAGAAAGTCTTTCACCATTAAATTTGATACTAAATATTGGATTTTCATGGTTACTTCTTATCAGATTGAGGGTTTCTTTTGTTTCCAGTCTGCTGAGGATTTTTAAACAGAGGTTGTGATCATTTTTTGTCTTTGGTTTTGTTTAGTTTTTTGTCTTTAGTTTGTTAATATGGCAAATTACATTTTTTTTTTTGAGTTAGAGTCTTATTCAGTCAGCTAGGCTGGAATGCAGTGGTTTGACCATGGCTCACTGCAGCCTCCACCTCCTGAGCTTAGGATCAAATTTAATGGTCTCACTATGTTGCCCAGGTGGTCTTGAATTCCTCAACTAAAGCAATTTACCTGTCTTGGCCTCACAAAGTCTGGGATTATAGGCATGAGCCACTGTACCCAGCTTATCAATTTTTAAATATAAAGGCTACCTTTCATTCTCTGAATCAATCCCATTTGGTTGTGATGTATTAACTAATTATTAGATTGTGATTTGCTAAAATTTACATTTTGTTGAATTTGATTCACTAAAATTTCATTTAGGATTTTTTACATTTATGTTTATGAGGGCTATTTGTCTGTTGTTTTATTGTAATGTCTGGGTTTTTGGATCAGGGTAATACTGGCCTCATAGAATGAGCTGGGAAATATTTCCTACTATTCGGTGAAGCCACTTAAGTCTAGAATTGTGTGTGTGTGTGTGTGTGTGTGTGTGTGTGTGTGTAGTGTTTTAGCTTCAATTTTAAGTATTTTAAATATTTATGGGGCTATTCAGATTATCTTTTTCTAGGGTGAGCATTGGCAGTTTGTGTCTTTTAAATAATTGGCCATTTCGTCTAAATTGTCAAAGTTATTGGCATAATGTTGTTTATAACACTCCCTTATTATCCCTTAATTGGTGTAGAATCCATAGTGATGTCACCTCTTTCAATCCTAATATTGATACTATACTTTGCATAATTTCTCTTCCCACCCTTTTTTGTCCTACTAGAGGTTTAACCATTTTATTGATTTTCTACAAACCACTCTTGGCATCACTGATTTTTCTCTATTGTTTTCCTGTTTTCTATTTTATAGTTTCCCATTATGATCTTTATTGCTTCATTTTTTCTGTTTTAGTTTTAATTTGCTTTTCTTATTCTAGTTTCTTAAACTTTACTCTTTTCTGATATATTTAGTGTTATAATTTCTTGCTAATCTTTTAAGAACATCCCATAATTTTAGACATTTTCATTTTCAGAGTCAATTCAAAATACTTTCTAATATGCTTTTTTTTTTTTTTTTTTGAGTTGGAGTCTCACTCTGTCTCCCAGACTGGAGTGCAGTGGCTGCTCCCGGCCACCGCAGCCAACCTGCTGGGCTCTGGCAATCCTGCTGCCTCAGTCTTCCAAATAGCTGGAATTATAGGTGCGCGCTACCATGCCTGGCTCATTTTTTTTTTGATTTATTGTAGAGATGAGGTCTCGCCAAGTTGCCCAGGCAGGTCTCAAACCCACAGGCTCAGGCAATCCACTCACCTCAACCTCCCAAAGTGCAGGATTATAGGCTGAGCCACTGAGCCCAGCTCTAATATGCTTTTTAATTACATCTTTGACCCATAAGTTATTTAGGTGTGTGTGTGTGTTGGGACAGGGTCTCACTCCATTGCCCAGGCTGGAATGCAGTGGTGTGATCCTGACTCACTGCAATCTCGAACTCCTGTACTCAAGTGATCCTCCCATCTTAGCCTCTTAAGTAGTTTGAACTACAGGCACACACTATCACACCCTGCTGGTTTTTTTGTTTGTGTTTGTTTTTCTTTTTTTTTCTATAGATAGAGTCTCACTATGATGCCCAGGCTGATCTCGAACTTCTGAGCTCAAGCAATCCTCCCGCCTCAGCCTCTCAAAGTGCTGGGATTACAGGGGCAAGCCACTGTGCCTGGCCAGAAGTTTGTTATTTAGTTTTCAAATATTTTAGGGTTTCCAGTGATCCTTGCTGTTAAATTCTAGTTTAATTTCATTGTGGTATGTCCTATGTTGCTGATGGAGCATTTCTTAAGTGTCACTTAGGTGAAGTTGGTTGGTGGTATTGCTCATGTCTTATCTTTGCTTATTTTCTCTCTACTTATTCTATCATTTATTGAGAGAAATGTACTGAAATCAACTATAATTGTGGATTTGTCTGCTTCTCCCTGCAATTTTTGCTTTGTGTATTTTATTTATTTATTTCAATAGCTTTGCAAGTACAAATATTATAGTTTTTAGTTACATGGTTGCATTGTATAGTGGTGAAGAAGTCTGTGCTTTAAGTGTACCCACCACTCCCACCTGTGCACACTGTACCAATAGGTGATTTTTTGCCCCTCCACTCATGTCCCCTTTCCCTGTATGAGTCTCCGGTATCCATTATACCATTCTCTGTGCCTTTGCAGATCCTTAGTTTAGATCCCACTTATAAGTGGAAATGTGGTGTTTGGTTTTCTGTTCCTGTGTTAGTTCACTTAGGATGATGCTCTCAAATTCCATCCAGGCTGTTACAAAAGACATTATTTCATTGTTTTTGATGGCTTAATGGTATTCCAAAGTGTATATATACCACATTTTCTTTATCTGCTGATCAGCTGATGGTCATTTAGGTTGATTCCACACATTTGTAATTGTAAATTGTGCTACAATGAACACGCGAGTGGAGGTGTCTTTTTAAATAAAATGACCTCCGTTCCTTTGGGTAAATACCTAAACAGTGGGATTGCTGGATCAAATGGTAGATCACTTTTAGTTTTTTGAGAAATGTCCATATCTATTTCCATAGAGATTGCACTGATTTACGTTCATCAACAGTGTATAAGCATTCCATTTTCACCACATTTGTGCCAGTATCTATGTTTTTTTATTTTTTAAACAATGACCATTCTGACTGGGATAAGGTGATATCTCATTGTGGTTTTAATTCCCATTTCCCTGAGATTAGTGATGTTGAGCATTTTTTAAAATGTGTGTTGACCATTTGCATATCTTCTTTTGAAAGATGTCTGTTCATGTCATTTGTCCACTTTTTAATGGGATCATTTGGTTTTTTCTTTTTTTCTTGTTTGAGTTCTTTGTAGATTCTGGATATTGGATATTAGTCCTTTGTCAGATGGATAGTTTGCAAATATCTTCTTCTATTCTGTGGGTTGCCTATTTGCTTTGTTATTTCTTTTGCTGTGCGAAAGCTATTTAATTTAATTAAGTTCCACTTATTTATTTTTGTTTTGTTGCATTTGCTTTTGGGTTTTTATCCATAGATTATTTGCCTAGATCAAAGTCCAGTAGAGCTTTTTTCAGGTTTTCTTCTAGGATTTTTATGGTTTCAGGTCTGACATTACATTTTAATTCATCTTGAGTTAACTTTGATATACGGTGAGAGATACACTATAGTTTGTTTCAACCGTTTAGCTATTCAAGAACATTTGGGTTGTTTACAGATTTTGTCTTTTACAAATAAGACAGCTATAAACATGCATGTAAAGGTTTTTGTGTGAATGTAAGTTTTCATTATCTGACATAAATGCCCACGAGTGCAATTGTTGGGTCATATGGTAAGCATATGTTCAGTTTTGCAAGAAATTGCTATACTCTCTTCTACAGTGTCTATACTACTGGCAACATATGAGTGATCCACATTCTCCGCATACTCACTAGCGTTTGTGTCATTATTATTTTCACCTTAGCCATCCAGATAGGTATGTAGCAATGTCTCACGGTGATTTTAATGTGCATTTTCCTAATGGCTAATGATGTTCTTCATCTTTTCATGTGCTTACTTACCATCTGTATATCTTCTTCAATGAAATGTCTTTTGTTCATTTTAAAATCAGGGCCAGGCATGGCAGCTCACACCTGTAAGCCCAACATTTTGGGAGGTTGAGGTAGAAGTATTGCTTGAACCCAGATGTTCAAGATCAGCCTAAGCAACATAATGAGATCTCATCTCTATTAAAAAAAAAAAATCAGCGGGGTGTGGCGGCACACACCTAATCAATCCCAATTACTCAGGAGGCTGAAGTAGGAAGTCTGACCCCAGGAGGTCAATGATGCGGTGAGCCATGAACATACCACTGTACTCCAGCCAGGGTGATAAAGTGAGACCTCGACTCAAAAACAAAACCACCACCAAAAAATCAGGTCACGTGCTTTTTTTTTTTTTTAAACGATTGAGTTCTTTATGTATACTAAATACAGAAAACTACCTTTAAAAAAATCCCTGGTCGGCTGGGCTCAGTGGCTCAGCCTGTAATCCAGCACTTTGGGAGGCCAAGGTGAGAGAATTGCCTGAGCCTGCGGGTTCGAGACCCACCTGGGCAACTTGAAGAGACCTCATCTCTACAACAAATCAAAAATTAGCCGGGCGTGGTAGCGTGCGCCTGTAGTTCCAGCTACTCGGAAGGCTGAGGCAGAAGGATCGCCGGAGCCCAGCAGGTCGAGGCTGTGGTGGCCAGGAGCGGCCATTGCACTCCAGTCTGGGTGACAGAGTGAGACTCCAACTCAAAAAAAAAAATCCCTGGTCATAGTTTTTCCTTGGAAGTCTACTTTGATAGCAATATAACCATTCCAGCTTTTAAAAAAATTAGGGGTATAAATATTTTTCTATTATTTTACTTTTAGTCTACTTGGGTCTTTATATTTAAAGTGTTTCTCTTGTAGGCAGCATATAGTTGGATCTTGTTTTATCGAATCTGACAATCTCTACTTTTTAATTGGGGTATTTAGGCCAGAACTTGGCAAAATTTTACATATATATAAAGGACTAGATAGTAAATATTTTATCCTTTGTAGGCCCTATGGTTACTTTCACAACTACACAACCTTGCCACTGTGGCATGAAAACAGCCATAAGGGCATGGCTGATTTCAATAGTATTTTATTTACTAAAACAGGCAGTGGGCAGGCTCACAATTTGCTGACCCCTTGGTTTGTATCATTTACATTTAATATGATTACTGCTATGACAATATTCTGTCATGGTGCTATATACAAACATATATTTTTTGAGTCAGAGTCTCATTCTGATGCCCAGGCTAGAGTGCAGTGGCACACTCACAGCCACCGCAGCCTCGATCTGCTGGGTTCGGGCAATTCTTCTGCCTCAGCCTTCCAAGTAGCTGTAACTACAGGTACATGCTACCACGCCCTGCTAATTTTTTTATTTATTGTAGAGACGAGGTCTCACCAAGTTGCCCAGGTTGGTCTCAAAGCCCTGGGTTCAGGCAATCCTCTCAAAAGTGCTGGGATTACAGGCTTAAGCCACCATGCCCAGCATTGTTCTGATTTTTCTGATCCCATTATATTTTCTTTTTGATCAGTTGTAATTCTTGAACATGTAATTTTAATGATTCCTTTAGGGCTGGGCATGGTGGTTCATGCCTATAATCCCAGCACTTTGGGTGGTCAAGGTGGGAGCTCAGAAGTTCAAGATCAGTCTGAGCAACATAGTGAGACCTCATTTCTACAAAAAAATATTAAAAATTAGACAGGTATGGTGGCACACACCTGTAGTCCCAGGTACTCTGTGGGGGGCTGAGGCAGAAGGATTGCCTGAGCCCAGGAGGTTGAGGCTGCAGTGAGCTGTGATCATGCCACTGCACTCCAGCCTGAGGGACAGAGTGAGACTCTGATTACAAAAAAAAAAAGATTGCTTTAGGAATTGCAGTGTAAACCTTTATTAGTATACCTTCAAATATTATATCAATTCCTGTATAGTAGTGGTATGTAACAGTGGTTCTCATTTGGGGGTAATATTGAGAGATATTTTTGATTGTCATAATTGGAGGTAGAAGCCATGGATACTGTTAAACATCCTACAATGCACAGCACAACGCCCCACAACTATCAGGTCCAAAATGCCAATAAGGCCAAGGTTGGAAAAATTCTCATTTCTATCAGGTGTCATTTTTATTCTGCTTGAAAGACTTACTTTAACATTTCTTGTAAATTATTCTTAATTATTTAGTGTTTTGCCTTTGACCTGGAACAGTATTTTCGCTGGTTTAGAATCTAGGTTGGCCATTTTTTAATTTCAGTATTTTAAAGATGCTGCTCCACTGTTTACATGGTTGCATTGTATCCGGCAAAAACTATTTTGTGACCTTTGTCTTCTTCCTCTGTACATAATGTCATTTTTTTCTCAGGTTGCTTTTATAATTTTCTTTTTAAATATTTTGAGCAACTTAATTATGACATGCCTTGGAGTATTCTTCAGATTTATTCTATGGCTTATTGTGCTCCACTATTGAGACAAATCCCTTTTGAGTACTCTACCCAACACCCAAAGTAATGAAGTGTTTTCAGTCTGGTTTGTGAGAACAGACACTATTTTTTTTGCCAAGTTGTGCCTGGTGTCATTTCTTCTAATCCTTTAGGATGGCTCTTTCCCTGGTCTCAGATAAGTTTCCTCATGTACATACATGTTTCCTCATGTACATATGCCAATCAGTACTCAGCTGAATACCCTAGGGTACCCTTCACAGATTCCCAGAATTTTCTGTGTAGTTCTCTCTTCTTCAGTACTGTCTTGTGAACACTATCTGCCTTAGTCTCCTTGGGTTCTCAGCTCTGTGTCTTCAATTCAGGAATTTCTAAAGAATCCACTGTGGTCTCCCATCCTGTGTAACTGTCTGGGTACTCTTTCAAGCAACTAGTTAGCATATACTTTCAGGGCTTACCTCAATTTGTTTCCTATCTACCAGAGATCATTGTATCTTAAAAAACCACTATTTTGAATATTTTGTTTGGGATTTTTGTTTCAGGCAGGAGTGTAATTTTGGTCTCTGTAACTCTTTTATGGTCAGAAGTAGACTACTGTCCTTCAGTTTTATGTTTAAGTATTTTCTCTTATTTAATGAATTTTTTTCTTAATCCAGGAATTACTTTAAGATGCATTAATTTCCAAGTGTATGATTTTAATTTGATTTATATCCTAATCGCATCATGACCTATACAGAGAGCATTACGCTGTACTATTTGGATTCCCCTTCAGGCTTTCTCCCACTCCACCACCTCACTAGAGGGAAATGCTGAAAGCCCTCAATAACACTCCCAGTACATTTTCTGCATCATATTCTCTGTCTCAACGTTTACATACTGAAAGGCTCAAGTTAAGACAGTTAAATAACTCAGTTTTAAAAATTGTGTCAATTTTTTTTAAACGGAATTTTTCAATGAAATTTTTTCTCCAGTATATATTATTTTGTCAATTTTTAAATAACTGCTCCAAGTATGCTTAGAAATGTGTATACTCTAATTTTATATTATTTCTTGGTTTGGTGTTGCCCAATTTTGAACCCCAAATTACCATGAGGATTATTGGCTCATGACTCTAAATTATTACAGACTTTTAAATTTTCCTTTTAAAGTCTAGGATCCTCCTTGCTGTATTTCTTTGTTGCTGGGTGGCTTTTTTCTAATGCATGCTTTTACAGAGGGTGTGTGGTCCTGTCAGCATCTGGGCTTTTTGTAGAGACCTCAAGTATGATTTTCTACCTCTTGCAAGCCCAAAGATTCACATCCTACCTTTGCATTGGTAACCAAGACCACCAAACTGTCTCATGGCACCCAAAGGCATCATCACCCACTTACTTTCTGTTTTCCACTTCCTCTACAGTTTTGGCTATGAGGATTTATTTCACTTTCTTGAAGGCCCTTTTAAAGGTTGTCTACATTTTATCCAGCATTCTAGTTCTGTAGCCAAAGGGCTTTATGATTACCCAGCTTGTGCCATACTGTTCTATTCCACCTTTTAAAAACATGAGTCTCTGCTAAATTCTGTGGTTAAACTAACAGCAAATGTGACAGGATTTTCTTTTTTTTTTTTAATCAATATTTTTATTATGATATTGTGGGGTACAGTTAAGGGTTAGGTATACAAATATGATTCGTTTGGGCACCCTTGTTGATAAGAGGTGTCTCCCCGTCCCCAGGATTTTCTTTCTGACTTAATTAACTGATTGCTAATTTGTTATATGACTGCACGCACAAACTTTGGTATAAGTCTCAATATTTTGTGACTTCTAGGTTCTTCTGAGGGAAATGGATAATCATAATAAAAATAGTCACGTGAAGAGTCAAGGCTCCTAAGGAGAAACTTTCTCTGATCCCCATTATGAGGCTTTTGTTTTATATCAATTCCTAGGCCCCATTCCAGATATGCTGATTTGGTAGACCTGGTAAATTTATCTGTAGGTATGAAATTACCCCTTGTGATTTCCAAATTTGGAGTCATTGGCCTTAGTTTCAGAGACTGGCTATAGCCTTTGCATACCTATAATTCATATAATAAAATTATACCATCTGGATTTGAAATAATTAGTGGAAGGTGTGGGAACTAGTCAGGTACTATATCCACGTTGCCCAGAAAGGAGTCTGCCATCTCCTTTTCTGCTCCCACCAGCCTACCTTCTGGAGCAGAGATGGACTTCAGAGAACATGGCCTTACACAGCCAACTGAGGTCTACATGATAGTAGGGGTTTGAGACACAGGTGTGGCTGGAGGGGATGGGACAATAACTAGCTGTATAAGCCCTGCCATGAAATAACAGAAGGAAAAATTCCTATGGCTAGAGAACTCTTATTTATATATGTGTGAAAATAACAAATTTCATGTAGTGTTTGACTCAGAAACAAACCATAATCACTTGTTCATTCTAAAAACAGCTGGTAAAGAAAGAAAAACATATTGAGATGTTTTCTTCCCACTCTGAACAAAGGAAGCAAAAAGAAAAAAACCCACCTGTGATATTTATAAGAATAGCAGATGTTTATTAGAAGAATTATCACTATTTCCTGCAAAAGCAATTTCATGACTTCAGTTTTTAACATCAGAGGTGATTAAAGACAGTCTAGTGACTAAAAACAATCTAACAATATGGAGCATATTTTAAAATTTACATTGAATGAAAAAAAATTTCAAAAGGAAATTTGTCACTGAGGATATAGAGCTGTAATGAAATTTAGTCTCATAGGATTTAGGTTGAACAGAATTATTCAGCTACTTAAAGCTCTTTTTGGTTTCAGTTTTCTTCCAAGTAAGACCTAACACAGGACACACCATCTATGGAAAAAAAAAAATCTCTAAGTCCAGGGAGACACTTTTCTTTCTAAGCACAATTCTTTGTCTTACATATTACCCTTTAATCAGGGCTATATAAAATGAGATTTTTGATTTTTTCTCTCAACTAAAAAGAGCATGTATATTTTTAGTCTACACAGGAGCAATTCTACACAACGAGGATGCTTGCAGCTCCAAATATTGCTTTTTCATATTCCTCAGGAATATTCAGGGCACTAAAAACATGAATGAATAAATGTGAGTTCACAAGAGGCCAGCAGATGACAAAAACAGAAATGGGTAATACAAAGTAGTGATGTTCATTCAAAAGAACTGAGTTTTTGATGGAGAACAGAAAAGAAATGGCAGTACTGAGAGGTGCATGAGTTGAGGACAAAAACTAGCCATTGAGGGACTGCAGAGTAAGCCCTGCCCTTAGGGAACAGGTTTCCATTAGAACAAGAAAGTGAAGAAAACGCATTCAAAGAGACAGTTCCTGAATTGCAGAGGGTATCTTGAAAGGGCTTAAAAGGATAGTAAGGGCTGCATGCTTAAATTCTGAGGTAACAGCTGGTAGTCCTAGGAGACTCCTGGAGGAAGGTGGGTGATCAGTTCAAATTATATCGCAGAATATTTATCTGAATGTATGCAGGGACCTGTTGTCAATGTTTATTCCTGCAGCTCAAGGCATGTTATCAGCCTAGAAGATGAGTCAAGGAGCCTTCCCAAGGGACTATAATCCTAGCTTGCCTGGGGCAAGAAATGTAAATAACTCCAGTATTCATATGTCTGGGCTTGAGATGAGACCACATGATATCCTTCCTAGAAGATATTTACTCTTGAAGATCATAAAGTCTTCTAAGATAAAAAAGAAAGCCTAAGTGAAGAAAGAATTTCAGACAATATGACATAGTGATGAAAAGTGTTTTGGCCAGAGAATATCTGCTAAGCAATATAGGAAATGTCAACAATTCTGCTCAGTGATGATATAACAGCCCCGCCGCTCTAAATGCTGCCAATCTGTTGCAAGCCCTCCAAAACCTGTTTTGAATAACCGTGAAAAAAGGACTATTATATTACAAAATCATGTGCAAACACTATCCTATCAAAACAGGATAAAACCTTTCATTTTCACTCAAATGTACAACTTTCACTTCTTTCTTTCCAGTAACAAGCAAGAAATATATAACCCTTAATACTAAATTATGAGGTGCAGAGATGGGCCAGAAAGCTCAGAGAAGACTGATAGCACCTTCCTTATGAAAACATGGCCAAATAACTGTCCAGATACGATCACCTTTCATAGAAGTAGCTATCTAGGAGAACTTGGTTTCCCACTCACATAGAATCACCATGATGGGCAGATGCACTTTGGTATAATGAAGAAAGTATGTACTTCAAAGTCAGATCTGAGCTCAAATCCTGGCTTCAACAACTTACTAGCCAGTCACCTAACTTCATTGAGACTCAATTTTCTTTTACAAACGTTGGGAGTATTAAACGAGATAATACCTCCTCAATAATTCCTGAAACAAATCATGTGCATACGACAAACAGCATTGGGCTTAAGGATTCACTGTATACAAATAAGAGGAATGATTGAGTTCAAATGGAAAGATTTTAAGTGCTCCGAGTTGGATTGTGAGCTAAGAGCTTAAACTTTTAAACTGGTTGAAGATGGGCTAAGGCCTTCAAAGAGGGCTGGTCATAAAGAAAGACAGAGGAGGCTAGTTGAATATCTGTATCTGTAGTACTACTGACTGCTCAACACCTCTCCCCACTTTCTTCAAGGAAATGTTTTTCTCAATGATAAAGATAAAAAACCAGATGAGAAAGCCTCAGGTCCTTTCCTCACTTCCTGACTTTGAAGGAGTTGTGTGAGGAAAATAAGCTTGTGGCTATGGCCACTGTCTTGCAAATATGATAATGAAAAATGAAAGCCAGTATGCTGAAAATTATGGCATTAAACGAAA
The DNA here is from genome assembly GCF_000164805.1 of Carlito syrichta. NCBI lineage: Eukaryota > Metazoa > Chordata > Mammalia > Primates > Tarsiidae > Carlito > Carlito syrichta. The sequence goes on along the minus strand of NW_007258394.1, from coordinate 172,415 downwards.
GTCTGATGAACTACTGAGTTCCCAAACCAAACATGAAACTGCTTACCTCTAGTCTGGCTCTTAAACAATCAATGTTCTTAAGGTACAGGTTACCAGTACTTGGTATTCTGTTCATTACACCTGAAAAGATCCTAAGTGTTACCTTGGCAAAACTTCTCTTGAACTGTTCTCTCTAAAGTGTTTAGAAACACTGCTCCAGTGTCCTATGCTTAAGCTATTATTATTTACCAAATGTCAGGCTTGTCATACTTTACATGCATTATCTAATTTAATCCTCACAACAACTCGGTGACGAAGGTAATTATTCCCTTTTTACAGATAAGTATGAGGCCCAGAGCAGTTAAGTGACTGGTCCAAAATTGACAAGCTAATATATGCCACACCTGGGATTAGAACACAGAAACTCTGACCCCAAAGTCTATACTTTTGGCTACTAAGCTCTATATAACACGTGAAGGCAGAATTTTCCATTAGTTTTATATTAATGGTGACTGCATCTTTCTAAAGCTTTTGAGCCCACAGTTGTTTCAAATTTATTTTTTTCTGGTTGTTCTATACATATATTGAGAAGATGGAGCCTAAGTAATTCGTCATCATCTGCTGATCCTTCACAACTGTGGGAAAGGAAGATTCAGTAAATTTTTTGCAATGTTCTTTCAACTTCATAGTAATAGTATATACTTTGTTGACAAATCTAAAGTCAACTTATCTGAAAACTGTAAAAAACAAAGGATTGATATTTATGATTTTACTAAACAGGAAACACGCTCTAAAAAGAAGTGACTTGGGCCAGGTGTGGTGGCTCATGCCTATGATACCAGCACTTTGGGAGGCTAAAGTGAGAGGAATGCCTGAGCCCACGGGTGCGAGACCAGCCTGGGCAACTTGGTGAGACCTCATATCTACAGTAAATCAATAAATTAGCCAGGCGTGGTGGCATGTGCCTATAGTTCCAGCTACTTGGAAGGCTGAGGCGGAGGGATCATCTGAGAACAGCAGGTCGAGGCTGTGGTGGCCAGGAGCGTCCGCTGCTCTCTAGCCTGGGCAACAGAGTGAGACTCCAACTCAAAAAAAAAAAAAGTGACTTGCTCATGGTTCTACTGCCACTAAATGCCCATGTTAGGGTGCAATCCCAGGACTTGAGATTCTATATACTATGTCTCTTTCCTAACACTGTTGAGTAAAAATGAGTTAATAAACGCATTGCATTTAAAAAATACTGTACTTCTTTCCTGAATATAAAAGTAGTACATTCTCATTGTAGAAAATCTAGAAAGCATAAAAAAGTAAACAGAAGAAAATAGAAATTGCCTATCACCCAGAGATAAACACTGTTAACATTTTGGTTTGGAGTATTTCCTTCTCATTTTTTCCTATGCATAGTTTCTTTAAAAGCTAGATTGTATTTCATTTTCTTTCTTTTAACTTCCATTTTATCAAAATCATTTCCATGGCATTAAATATTCTTTAAAAATGTTTTTAATGATTGCAAAGCCATCATATGGCTAGACCATCATCCATTTAAACCCTGTGCTTCTGTACCTCTAGTTTTCTTTCACTTATATATGATGCTGGTATGAATATCCCTTTTTTTAACCTTTGTCTACTTTTGATTATTTTCCCCGTATGGATTCTTAGAAGTAGAATTAAGGTTGATGATAGTGAAAAAATTCTAAGAAAAGTAACAGCCCTATCACCAACAATATTTGTAATTTAGGAAGTCTCTTTCTCTTCATTATGTTTCCTCTGATGTTGAATAAGCTGTGAGCTATACCGATATGCTTTCCCACATTCACTACATTTATAGGGTTTCTCCTTAGTGTGGGTTCTCAAATGTAAAATAACTTGAGAAGTTTGCCTAAAGGTTTTTCCACATTCGTTACATTTATAGGGTTTCTCTCCAGTGTGAACTCTCTGATGATCAATAAGGTTTCGATTAGAAGTAAAAGCTTTCCCACATTCATTACATTTGTAAGGTTTCTCTCTACGATGAAGTCGCTGGTGTTCATTAAGGGTCTTCCTTAAGATGAAAGCTTTTCCACACTCATCACATTCATAAGGCTTCTCCCCAGTGTGAATTCTCTGATGGTCCATAATCTTTGTATTAGAACCACATGTTTTCCCACATTCCTTACATTTGTAAACTTTTTTTCCTTTGTGCATTCTCTGATGTTGAGTAAGGTTTGAGCTACGACTAAAGGCTTTTCCACACTCAATACAAGTATAGGGCTTCTCCCCAGTATGAACTCTGTGATGTGAAATAAGGCCTGAACTCCGACTAAAGGCTTTCCCACACTCTTTACATTCATACGTTTTCTCCCCACTGTGTATTCCCTGATGCCGAATGAGGTGTGACTTACCACTGAAAGATTTCCCACACTCACTGCATGTGTAGGGCTTCAGTCCAGTGTGGATTCTCTGATGAACAACAAGGTTGGAGCTATGACTGAAGGCTTTTCCACACTCCTTACACTTATAGGGTTTCTCTCCTGTGTGGATTCGCTCATGTACCGTGAGGTTTGCACTCTGACCAAAGGCTTTCCCACATACAGTACATACATACTGTCTCTTTTCAGCCTGAACTCCCTTGTTTGTTGTAGGGTCACAGCACTGACTACTATCTTTTTCAGATTCTTGATCACTCACTTCTGTGAGTGCTTTATTGTCTTTAGCTGTCTTGTGTTTTAAGTTTCTTGTCTTTCTCCTCATTTTCTCCTGCTTGGGGCATTCCAGTGGCCTCTCTAGTCTTTCCCTTCAGAGGAGGAACATTCTGACTTCCTTGGCAACACCTCTGTGGAATTCTCTTGAAAGTATAATGCAATTTTGATTTTTCAGGAATGATGCTTTGGAATCAGCACTTCCTCAGTCCCAGTTTCACCATCTGACAGGAGAAACAGAAATTGCATATGTCACCTATTCTCTGAACTAGAGGAAGGAGAATTATCCAAGAACAAGATGTGGTCGACTACAGGGTCTCATATGAAAGAGTAAGTATTCAAAGTCAAGGGAACTAATCAAAAGAATGAGAAAAATGAAGTTAGACACAGAGGCCAAAGTAAACACATATGGAAAGCCAGGGGCTGAGAGGAGCCCAATACGTCCAGCATCAGAATACAGAGTGAACAGTATAAAACCTAACCTAGTTTCTTCTTGCCTCATTCTCCACTCCCAGAACTGAGTTTATCTGGGTTCTAACAGCAAGCTCAACTATAATCTGTTCCCAGAAAAAGTGATGTAAAAGATTATCAGTTCCGTAGCTAAAATAACTAATCTTCAGATCAGTTTGGGTTTTAGTTCTTGCTAACCAATTCCCCTACTTCTAGTAATACAGTGGCTGGTTTTGTCTATCTACTTTTCACCATCCTATCACTCTGGCAGATTGAGTCTACTGGGTGAAAACGAGAGGCTCAGTTGGGGAAGAGGATTTGTTAAAGCATGGCAAGGAAAATTCTGATAGGACCTTGCATGGCATGAAATGGTAAAGTACCTAAAGATGGCAAAAGGGAACAGTAGAGAACAGCAGAGAACAGCGCAACCAAGAGGGGTTAATACATGAAACCAAAAGTTGTCAGAATTGAGCAGGAATTTCCCAACTGATTTGACATGAAACTTTGGATATGTAAGTAACCCTGGCAGACCTCAGAATCTAGAGCGGTTTGGGTTGTAAAAGAAAACCAAGCTGGGCTCGGTGGTTCAGCCTGTAATCCCGCGCTTTGGGAGGCTGAGGTGAGTGGATTGTCTGAGCCCGTGGGTTCAAGACCTGCCTGGGCAACTTGGCCAGACCTCATCTCTACAATAAATCCAAAAAATCAGCCAGTCATGGTAGCGCACACCCGTAGTTCCAGTTACTTGGAAGGCTGAGGGGGAAGGATTGCCGGAGCCCAGCAGGTTTAGGCTGTGGTGGCTGGGAGTGGCCACTGCACTCCAGTCTGGGTGACAGAGTGAGACTCCAACTCAAAAAAAAAAAAAAGGAAAAGAAAAGAAAACCAAAAGTTAACGCCATGATACTAACACATGACTGATTTTTCTTTTACTATGTTCCTTTTCAGACTTGTTTACATCATATTGTTAGGTAATAAACTATACGGTAGATGTAACTTTGCATCCTACTTCTACTTAATTCCATTTATTTATTTTTATAATTGATAAAAACTGTATATATTTATGGTTACAACATGATGTTCTGATACACACATATTATGAAATGGTTAAATCAAGCTAATTAACATATCCATTACCTCACATACTTACTAGTTTTTCATCGTGAAAACATTTAAATATATCCTCTTAGCAATGTTCAAGTATAAATACATTATTATTAACTATGATCGTCATGTCGTATAACTGGTTTCCTGAACTTACTCTTCCTAACAGAACTTTTGTATCCTTTGACTGACATCTCCCTAATTCCCTACTTAATTTTTTCCACATTGCTAATCTTCATATAATTTTGTAGCTATGCAATGTACCACTAATTGAATTCCTTATAATTTACCTGCCATTTTGCTGGTGTTAGACATTTCTGTTGTTCTCTGAGGCTTAACTACCATCAATAATGCTACCATAATCTCTTTGTACATATAAAGCTTCTTCCTATTGAAATATATTCCAGCTGGGCACAGTGGTTCACACCTGTACTCCCAGCACTTTGGGAGGTGGAGGTGAGAAGATTGCCTGAACCCAAGGGTTTGAGACCAGCCTGGGTAACTTGGAGAGACCTTCTCTACAATAAATCAAAAAATTAGCCAGGTGTGGTGGCACACGCCCATGGTTCCAGCTACTTGGAAGGCGGAGGTGGAAGGATTGCCTGATTTCAGCAGGTTGAAGCTGCGGCAGCCATCAGTGTGGAGTACCTCAAGATGGCAAAAGGGAACAGTAGGGAACAGCTGCACTCCACTGCACTCCAGCCTGGGTGACAGAGTTAAGACTTCAACTAAAAAATGTGTGTATGTGTGTGTGTGTGTTCCTAGGTTAAAAGTTCCACAAGTGAGTTATTGGGTCAGAAGAAATGAAATTGCTTTTGCAGTACTCTCTGCTTCATTTCAAAAAAAATTCAGCTGACTTCCATTGTATCATAGCTTTCTGATAAACTAAGAAACAGTTTCTGAAGAAGAGGCATATCCAATAGTGAGTACTTAAGACCAACAAGAAGAGAAATGCAAAGATTGGAGTTTACATCTCAGAACTGCAGGTTCCACTGAATCATTACACAGGCACATACACATAGACTTGTGCCCAAGATATGAAGGTAGGCAGAGACAATGGTGGCAGAGGGTGGATTCCTGCCAGGATCCTGAACTCACTCATATCTAGTTGCTACTACTTCTTCTAATCACGTAAGATGAAGCAAACAGAAACTCAGTGAGAAGCCACGTGCCACAGGACACAGTGGGATAGCAAGTGAACTCACTTCTACAGTTTTGTGAGAAAGTTTATAGTTCTTTCTGATTATCTTTCCATTTCTAATCTTTTCTGAAACTTCTATTTTCTTAATACATTTATTAAACTAATAATTACTGAGTACCCTACTCTTGTTTTTTGTGTTTTTTTTGAGTTGGAGTCTCACTCGGTCGCCCAGACTGGAGTGCAGTGGCCACTCCCGGCCACCGCAGCCTCGACCTGCTGGGCTCCGGCAATCCTTCTGCCTCAGTCTTCCAAGTAGCTGGAATTACAGGCATGCGCTACCATGCCCGGCTGATTTTTTTGATTTATTGTAGAGATGAGGTCTTGCTGCCCAGGCGAGTCTTGAACCCGCGGGCTCAGGCAATCCACTCACCTCAGCCTCCCAAAGGCACGGGATTACAGGCTGAGCCACCGAGCCCGGCTTGTACCCTACTCTTATATACCACTGTGCTAAGTCTAACACAGGAAAAATTCAAAGACACACTGTTATGGACTACATGTCTATGTCCCCTTAAAATTTAGTTGTTGAAGATCTAGGCCCCAATGTGACTGTATTTGGAGATGGAGTTATAAGGAGATAACTAAGGTTAAATTAGGTTGTAAGAGTGGCCCTGATCCAATGTGATTAGTGTCCTTATAAGAAGAGACACAAGAGAGCTCTAACATGTGAATTCTCTATCCTCACAAGCATACATGCAATGGAAATGTATTCAGGAATGCAAATTTGAAAATGAGAAGACAGAGAGGACAGAGGAAATCATGAAAATGTATGAGCTTACTGAGAAAGTGATTTGGGTTAGAGAGGGCAGCTAGGGAGAAACAGAAATGCACAGGGATGCACCATGAGGATGCCCAGGGTGGTGTGGAGGACCTGAGGAGGAAGTAAGAAGAGATGGGTGATAAGGGAGGGCCATTATGGGGAAAGTTTGATCAAAAGGAGACCTAACTACTGGCTAACCTCTGCCTGATTGGATGTGAAATTCCCTCAGAAATACTGGAAGAATTCCAAGGCATTAAGCCATTGGGGTCTTGGTTAAAGAAGATCAGAAGAGGGGAAGATAAGGTAATGGGGCCAGTAAACACTAGGGATATTGAGGCAACTAGGCACAAAAGCACAACTTAGACAGTCAGTGAATGAATGAGGACCAACAGGCCTCACACACACCTAACCCACAAATCTCTGAGACTGGTAAGTAAGTGTTCTGATCCCAGGACCATCATCCATTTCAGGCTGTGAGGAACCCTCAAAGGGTAGAATCCTATTCCCTGAAAGAGAGAAAGACAGTGAGAGAGACGGGGGAAAGAGAGCAGTAGCTTTACTTGGAGGCTGTATTCCTTTAGTTCGCCAGCATCACCTGTCTTTTCAGGTTCCTTTAAGCAGTGATCACACGGTCCTTAGTTATTAATTTACTGCAATGGAGTAAGTAATAAGAGGAAATACCTGAAAATGAATTCAAGAGACATATTAGTAAAATGTAAAAATTGAAAGAAAAAAAGAACTAGAAGAAAATATCAAGGGACTACTTGAGCTCAGGAAAATATCAAGGGACGATTTGAGTTCAGGAATAGGGCTCAAGCACAAAGGCTGACACCAAAATGGAAAAGCAGATACATCTGACATATAAAATTTCTCTACTTCAAGAAAACACCTGACAAATCTGTAATACAGAGTATGCTTTACACTAGAATTGTGTGTATGTGTGTGTCTTCCCTTCTCATATGTACATATTACCCTCTAAGCCCCCAGAGAATATCAGGGCCCATGATATTCCCCTATAGATACCACGCAGTACCCAGCACACAGAGGGTTCAGTATGTGTTATGATTTGAAATGTTAAATTAAACAAGTTCAGTCAGGCGCAGTGGCTCACACTTATAATCCCAGCACTTTGGGAGGCCAAGGCAAGAGGATTACCTGAGCCTAGGAGTTCAAGATCAGCCTAGGCAACGTGGTGAGACCTTGTCTCTACAATAAATAAAAAATTAACCAGGCATAGTGGCATGTGCCTGTAGTTCCAGCTACTTGGAAGGCTGAGGCAGAAGGATTGCCTGAGTCCAGCAGGTCAAGGCTGTGGTGGTCGTGTGTGCCACGGCACTCCAGCCTGGGCAACAGTGACATTCTGACTCAAAAAAAAAAAAAAAAAAATTAAACAAGTTCAAGATTCTGTATAATATCTAGAACCCACACAGGAAGTACAGTGACAGGTGAATCTGTATATCACTACCACCATCCTTCCTTCACCTGTTCATCCTTTTTGTTCTTTATATTATGAGAAACACCATGATGGTGTATTTGTATTCTTGGCAATTCTTTCTCAACAGAGCCACCTAAGGGCCCAAATACCCTAAGGGGATTTGACCCAGTCCTACTATTCAAGACTCTCAGAATGTCAGAGCCCCGAAGGGAGCTCCCAGACTACCTAGTCTTATCTCAAAACGTACAGAGGGGGAAACTGGAATTTAGAGGAGGGGAGGGATTCATACCCAAGTTTCATGACACCCAGTTTTGAGTTCTATGACATCACCCTTACTCCCATCCCCAAACTCTACTCCTTGAGGTCCAGAGGCCCTCCTACCACTTCTGTGTTTTTCTACTGTTTGAAAAATAATCATAGAGAAATGCTCCCTTTCAACCCTGGTCCCCGTAGGCAGGAATCCTGTCCCCAGATTAACTTCACAATCTAGGCCTCTCCTGCCTAGGAGAGAAGGGACTGACTCACCCACACTCCTGTGCACAGCAGCCTCAATCCAAAGGATCTGCCCAGCACAGATCTTGTCTGGTCTCTTTGGATTCGGTGAGGATGTTCCTAATGGGGTCTTGAATCACTGCAAACAGATATAAATGATTGAGTTCTCTGAGACCTCAACTCCAAGTGGACACTCAGGTGTCCCATTTTGGGGAAACTTTCCTTCCTATAAAACTGTGAACAGTAAAACTGATCATTTCCATTTTTTAAAGAGGAGGAAATGAAGCTCCCAGGAATTGAATGACTTGTCCAAGGTGTACACATACTGAATGACAAGCCTTCTGTGTTTGAAGGAGAACCTAATTCCATCACATCACAACCACTCTTTTTCACCTGTTCTGTTGATCTCTAAAAGCCTCTATATTTTCCTCTAACTTCAAAACGCATTCCAGTTGAAAAGTTCGCTACAATCCAGTTTTCCACAGAAAGTTTGTGCAAGGGGGAGGAGAAGGGAACTTTGCTGAGTCAAGTGTCTTTCTCTAGGAAGAAATAAGGCTTTAAAGGAGCACTAGAAAGAATTTTTTCCTGATTATGAATTTTTTAAGGCTTCTAGGCCTCAAAATATGTTTTGTTTCTCCCTCCAGATCCCCAGATTCTGCTTCTAACCCTTCAAGCTTTATCCATTTCGTCCCTACCAGAATTTAGTTCTGCCTTGTACACAATTGTTACCCCACGATCTGGTACACTAACAGGTTGGTGCTCAATAAATATTTGTTGAATGAATAAGCAATGACTGAGTAACATTGGGCAAGACTCTGTCTTCCTCTCTGGGACCCAGTTTTCTCAGTGGTAACAGAACCGAGATTGAACTGGTGATCCGAGTTAAATATTCTGGGGCTGTGGAATCTTCTGAGAGCCTGTGCATGGCCCTACCACTATTACCCCGACAGCCCACCGGCTAGGAACGGGGACCACCACGAACCTGCTCCGAGCGAGGAGCTACGAAGTCGGGGAGTGGAGCCAAGACAAAGGGGTAGCTTTGAAGGAGAGAAGTGGGAGGCCCACAACGACTTCCCGGCTGCGCGCCCCTCACAAAAGCCGGCAGCCGCGGAGGAGGCCTGGCTCCTGGCCTGCGTCCCCACCTATACTCTCAATACCCAGTTGGACCCCCCACGCGAGGCTGCCGCGCACCCCTCACCGAAAGCGTCGGACCCACATCTTGCAACAAAGCGGGGAAGGAACTGCGTCAACGACTTTCCAGTAACTGGTATCCTGACCCTCTGGCCCTTCTAGGCATTGGGAGGTTTCCACGACTCTGTGCCCCCGGGGATGGAGTCCCCCGCCCGCTCGCGGGGTTCGGGAGCGCTCTGGCCCGCCTCCCGCCGGGTTTTGCCCTACCATTGGCTGGGACGGCTTGGAGCTCAGCCAATGTGAGAAGAGCCCTGAAAGGGGCTTGGTTAGGGCGGGAAGAGAAGCCAATAAACTGGGCAGCCAAGTTGGCTACATACAGTACCAGGTATCTTGGACTGACACACCCCCCACTTGAAGTCTCATCCCCTGTTCCGGTTGCTGAGCAAAGAAGTCCTTTTTCCCTCTACAGATTCTGCATCTTTCAGCCTCAAGGCCAGCACCACCTATGGTTCACTGGCAGTTTATGAAATTATGTATTAGGTGCCTACTATGTAAACTGTTCTAGGTACTGAGGATGAAGCAGCAAAGAAAGTCAAGAAAGTGAACACCCTGCCTCATTGGATTTACATGTTCAAGCTAACGGGAAATTGGTAAATAAAGACGCAGAATGTAGTAGTAAGGGGAGAGAAGGAGATGGTGGCAGGACTATTTTATAGACGGCAAAGTAGAGACAGGAAGTGAGCATTAAAGCGTGTGGCTATCTGGGGAAAGAGTGTTCCTCATAGGTGGGACGATTAGGAGCAAAAGTTTTGAATCAGAAGGGGGGCCCACATTTAGGACCTCATAGGCTATGATAAATGCTTATGATTTGCATAATACAGGGAGCTATCAATTGGAGGGCTTGGGGACAAAGGAGTGACATGATCTAACTTTTCCCCCTGCCACATATTCAAAGATTTGTTAGCTAGGAGACACGAAAGAAATCAAGAAGATTGTTATGATAAATTCTATGAATTCCTTGCTCTCTATCCTTAGTCATTCTAACATAAACCTTGTATGAAAGTTTTACTCCATGACTTACATCTTTAAAGTTTGCATTGGCTGTCCTGTTGAAAACAGTTTGAAGGTGGGCAAAAGTAGAAGCAGGGAGATTAAGAGGCTATTGCAATATTCTAGGAGAGGAATGATGGGTGCTTGGACTAGCTTAGAAGTGTTGGAGGTGTTGAGAAATGTTTATGCATATATTTGAAGGCATGATCAGCTTGATTCATTAATGAATTGAATGTTGGTTAAGGATGACTCCACGAGCCTGAATGCAATGACTCACGCCTGTAATCCCAGCACTTTGAGAGGCCAAGGTGAGAGGATTGCCTGAGCCCAGGAGTTAAAGACCAGCTTGGACAACATGGAGAGACCTCACCTCTACAATAAATCAGAAAATTAGTGGGGAATGGAGGCCCATACCTGCAGTCTCAGCTACTTGGAAGGCTGAGGTGGAAAGATTGCCTGGGCCCAGCAAGTCAAGGCTGTGGTAGCCATGACTGTGCCATTGCACTCCAGTCTGGGAAACAGAGTAAGACTCCAAAAAACAAAAAAAAAGACTGCAAGGTTATTGATCTGAACAACTAACATAAGAGTGTCTTTTGGAAATGGAGTAGCCTGAAAGGAACAGGCTTAGGGACAGGAATTAATCGTTTTGTTTTGTACATATATGGTAAGTTACAGATGCCAATTAGAGATCCAAGAGGAAGTTTCAAACAGGTAGTTGGACTAGGAGTCTGAAGTTCCATGAAGAAATCACAGTAAAGGATGTAAATTTGAAACCCAGCTACTCAGAAGGCTGAGGTAGGAGGACTGTTTGAGCCCAGGAGTTTGAGGCTATGATGAGCCATGATTGCACCACTGCAGTCCAGTCTGGGTGACAGAGTGAAAACTAGACTCAAAAAAAAAAAAGTAAATTTGGGAGTTGTCAGGTCAGGATGAGACAAGGTAGGGAATGATTTTAGATAAAGTAGTCATCTGAGAATTCAGTTTCTGAAGTACATCAACTGGCAAATACGTGTTGAACAATTAAAATATATTAGAAACTTTCTTCTCCATCAGCTCATGTAGGTAGTACAACTCTGCCACATTTTATAGAAACTGGGAGAGATTCTGAGAGCTGATAGCATACATCAGGAAACACTTAACAAGAATCCTCATGTACATTAGGACAGTTATGGTCTTCAACTTGGTCTTCGTTTTCACTTACTCTTTTTTTTTTTTTTTTTAGTTGGAGTCTCACTCCATCATCCAGGCTGGAGTACAGTGGCATGCTCACAGCCACCCCAGCGTCAACCTGCTGGGCTCAGGCAATCCTTCCACCTCAGCCTTCCAAGTAGCCAGAACTACAAGCATGCGCCACCATGCCAGGCTAATTTTTAAATTTTATTTTGTTTTTTTTCAGTTGGAGTCTCACCCTTATCAACAAGACTCAAGGAGTGCAGTGGCATGCTCATGGTAACCACAGCCTTGAACTGCTGGGCTTAGGTGATCCTTTCGCCTCAGTGTTCCAAGTAGCTGGAACTACAGACACACACCACCATGCCCAGCTAGTTTTTGTGATTTATTGTAGAGACGAGATCTCACTAAGTTGTTCAGGCTGGTCTCGAACCCCTGGGCTCAGGCAATCCTCTCACCTTGGCCTCCCAAAGTGTTGAGATTACAAGCTGAACCACCGCGCCTGGCCATTTAAAAAATTTTTTTATTGTAGACATGAGATCTTGCCAAGTTGTTCAGGTTGTTCTCGAACTCAGCCTGAACAACTTGGCAATTCCCTCACTGCAGCCTCAGGCAATTCCCTCACCTCAGCCTCCCAAAGTGCTGGGATTACAGGCTTGAGCCACCATACCCGGTCTCACCTACTCTTTTATTTGGGTTGGTGGGTTCATTAATTTTGATTCAAGTTGCTAACACCACATCTGGTCCCGGGGAGTATGATTACTCATTAATAGTCTAGCCCCGTCATTATCAAATTTTAGAGAGCACTTGGATGCATCTTAAAAATACACATTCCACCAGGCTCGGTGGCTCAGTCTGTAACCCCCCACCTTTGGGAGGCTGAGGTGAGTGGATTGCCTGAACCCGTGGGTCCGAGACCTGCCTGGGCAACTTGGCGAGACCTCATCTACAATAAATAAAAAAATCAGCGTGGTCGCACGCGCCTGTAGTTCCAGCTACTTGGAAGGCTGAGGCGGAAGGATCGCCGGAGCCCAGTAGGTCGAGGCTGCGGTGGCTGGGAGCGGCCACTGCCCTCTAGTCTGGGTGACAGAGTGAGACTCCAACTCAAAAAAAAAAAAAAAAAAACACATTCCAGCCCTCCATCCAATCCAGTTTGTTGCCCTTATCCACAGGCATATTTTTTTTCCTACAAGGATCTATTTACTCAGTCTAGAATGATGTTCCAGATCAGAAATCAGGGGGTTTTTTGGTGTGTCACAATTGCCTAAATACTCAGCAATTTCAATATTTATCATGGCATATATCAACCAAATAAATTCCAACTCATATTTGGGTAAATGAAATCAACATACAGTCGGTCAGATCTTACTTTGTTGACAAAAATGGTGATGATACAATGCTTCCCTTGGTAGTTCACAATATATTTAAGGATATGTCTTTCAGGATATAGGAAAGAATCAAAAGATATTTCAAAAGTAAAAAAGGAGAAGTGGTCTGTTCAGTTGAACCATGGCTGGAGTCATCCCAAAAGGAGTGGTATGGGAGTTCCCAGAATGAACTGCCCCAAACTGTTCTGAGCTGTGGCCAGTTGGGATTCCAAAGAGAGAAGCACTAAATGTCAGGGTGACCAGTCCAAAGCATTTATTAGGGGAACTTACCTATAGAGTGCTGCATCGGTCCTTATCACGGACAGTGAAAGAAACAGATGTTCTTCTTCCTAGGTATGTCCATCACAAAGGAGATGGGTTACAGAGTTTATATGAGGGTTTAAGAAATTTGGCTTAGAGCCAGGGCTAGTTTATTTCAATATTTTGGGTAACAACCTGAACACTTTTTGAGTGCCTGGGAATGTTCGAGGCCTGAGCTTCAGTTCAAGCCTACAAGGGAAAATATGCAGCTGGCAGTGTCACAAAGTGATCAAGGCACTCTATTTCTCAGTTAGGACTGAGAAAAAAGTGGGGAAACTGGGGAACCTTACAGAAAGGGACATTTTACTGCAATATATTTTACTTTATACGTTATAAAGGGCTTTCATTGACTAATAATTAATTTTATGACATATGACACTTATTTTCTAGATGAGGATACTAAAGTCTGGATATGTGAAATAATTTGCTTATAATTTGCACAGCTAGTAGCAGAAAAATTGAGACTTCAACCTGGATCTTTTGACTACAGATCTCATGCTTTCTTATCTTTCTTATCCACTCTTACTCAAACTACAAATTTAATTTATTCCAAAAGGTATCAAGTTATAACGAGCCATCCATAATTGTCTTTTGCCTTTGTCAAACTTTGTTTAAAAACTTTCAAGCATACATATAACCGGTAGCTATATTCAACAATTGTTGGCATTTTACCACATTAGCTTGATCTCTCCTCACACACATACACTTTTTTTTGTTATTGCTGAGCCATTTGAAAATACATTGACCCTTTAACACTAAATACTGCAAGATACAACTCCTAAGAATAAGGCTATTCATCTATATAATGAAAATGCCAGTCACACTTAAGCAATTTACAAATAATTCCAAATAATCATCTAATATTAAATGTTAATATTAATGGCCCTACTATTAAATTTAAATATTATATTCATTCCACATTCCAATTTCCCCTTTGTTCCCCTTCTCAGTCTTTTTTTTTTAGATCAAGGTTCACTTGCTGCTCTTGATGCTATGTTTCTGAAGTCTCTTTTAATCTAGAATTGTTCTGCCACTTCTTTCTTTTCATTTCACTGACTTTGTTTATTTTAGAGATGTGGTCTTGCTATGTCACCCAGGCTGGAATGCAGTGGTGCGATCACAGCTCACTGCTGTGTCACCCATGCTGGAGTGTAGTGGTGTAATCACAGCCTACTGCAGACTTGAACTTCTGGGCTCAAATGATCCTCTTGCCTCAGCCTCTGGAGTTGCTGGAATTGCAGGTACAAGCCACCATACCTGGCTCATTTCATTGACTTTTGAAGAGCCTAGGTCACTTGTCCCATACAATGTCTCACATCATATAAATCAGAAATCAATAGATTTCTCATATAGTATCTCCCTGTATTTCCTATAAATTGGAAGGTAGGAATTGAGCCTTGGTTATATCCAATTTAAACATTTGTTTCACAGGTGGTGTTGAGACTGGTTTTGTTTTGTTTTAGTTCTGTGTCTCACTCTGTTGTCCAGGCTAGAGTACATTGGCATGACTACAGCTCACTGCAGCCTCAAACTCCTGGGCTCAAGTGATCCTCCCATCTCAATCTTCTGGGTAGCTGGGACTACAGGTGCATGCTACCACACCTGGTTAATTTTTTGATTTTTTTGTAGATTTTATGTTTTGTAGAGATTAGGCCTATGCTGCCTAAGCTGATCTTGAACTCCTGGGCTCAGGCAATCCTTCCATCTCAGCCCCCCAAAGTGCTGTGATAATAGGTGTGCCCAGCTTGAAACTTATATGACATGCCACCCATAATCTTTTTCTGTGTACATTAAAAGCTCCCCATAATAAAAAGTAAGAACAGGCCGGGCTCAGTGGCTCAGCCTGTAATCCCAGCACTTTGGGAGGCCGAGGTGAGTGGATTGCCTGAGCCCATGAGTTCGAGACCCGCCTGGGCAACTTGACAAGACCTCATTTCTACAATAAATCAAAAAATCAGCCGGGTGTGGTAGCATGCGCCTGTAGTTCCAGCTACTCAGAAGGCTGAGGCGGAAGGATCACCGGAGCCCAGCAGGTGAAGGCTGCGGTGGCCAGGAGCGGCCATTGCACTCCAGTCTAGTGACAGAGTGAGACTCCAACTCAAAAAAAAAAAAAAAAAAAAGTAAGAACAAAACAAAATAAGGGATGGTAGGGAGGGGTATGGATTATAGCTAAAGGGTGGAGGTCACTTTCTGAAGTGATGACAATGTTCTAAAATTGTGGTAATGAGCCATAAAAAAGAAAAATATCTTTTGCAGCAACTTAGATGGAATTGGAGACCATTATTCTAGGTGAAGAATGGAAACCAAACCCCACAAGATCTCAAGTATAAGTTAGAGCTAAACTAAGGAGCTGCAAAGGCATATATAATGGCATAATGAACATTGAGGACTCAGAAGAAGGTAGGAAGGGTATAGGAATGAAAAATTACCTATCAGGTACGGTGTGGACAGGTGAGGGTATCCAAATATCTTTACCACCATACAATGTATTCATGTAACCAAAAATCATGTGTACCCCTAAAGCTATTAAAATAAAAATTTAAAAAATTATGGATAATTGCACATAAATATGAATATACCAAAACCATTGAACCGTATGCTTTAAATGGGTGAATTGTATGATGCACAAATTATATTTCAATAAAGGTGTTAAAATAACAAAAATTGAGGAACTCATACTGGAGAAGCATTCATGTGCCCGCCATAGTACTTAAAAGTCCATCTTGACATTCTCTATAAGGTCAACGTTTCAACTGGCAGTGAAATGTAGATTAAAAGAACTTTTGGAATACAACCCAAGAGTCAGTGGCCATGGTGTTTAACCCATGGAAAAATGTGTTCACCTAAGAATAAGGCCAACTTGGTTGGGTGCGGTGGCTCAGACTGAAATCCCAGCACTTTGGGAGGCTGAGGTGAGAAGATTGCCTGAGTCCAAGGGTTCAAGACCAGCCTGGGCAACTTGGCGAGATCTCATCTGTATAATAAATTAAAAAATTAGCTGGGTGTGGTGGCGCATGCCTGTAGTTCCAGATACTTGGAAGGCTGAGGTGGAAGAATCACCTGAGCCTAGCAAGTCGAGGCTGCGGCAGCTGTGAGTGTGCCACTGTACTCCAGCCTGGGTGATAGAGTGAGACTTCAACTCAAAAAAAAAAAAAAAAAAAAAAAGGCCAACTCCCTACATTAGTAAGTCAAGCTAGACTTGCCCTTGTGTTAAATTGGTATTTAAAAACAAACAAACCTGATGTTATGAGCTGAACTGTGTCCACCTAAGATTCATACGCTACAGTCCTAACTTCTAGTACCTTAGAGTGTGACTGTATTTGGAGACAGAGACTTTAAAGAGGTAATTAAGGTTAATTGAAAGCATTAGCATAGGTCTTAATCCAATATAACTGATATCTCTATGAAAAAGGATTAGGACACAGACACAGAGGAATCACCCGGTGAAGACAAATCAGAGATCAGGTGTGCAACTTCTCTTGTTCTTACAAATTGGGAATTGCCCAGGTGTTCCTAATTCTACCATTTAAGCATCCTACATATCCACTCTCAATGGAAACCTTGGGGAACCCCTGAAAAGATAAATTGTCTGGTGTTCCTCAAGGCTCCCTTAAATGAGTAACTACACCTCCTTGTTCCAGGGCTCCTTGCTAGGACAGATGTTGACAGTAGACAGCCATAGTTCAGAGCCTAGAGTGGAAAGAATACAACTGCTGGTGGTTTTAACTTTAGCGCTGTGGCAGCTGCCATGACAGCCTTTTCCACAAATGATCTTTAATAGGTTGCACACATCACAGATCCTTTGGGCACCCTAGTGAGAACCTGAATATCATCAATTTTTGCTCACTGCAGAGGCAGCCTGAATGCTGACTGGAGGGAGAAATTTCACTAGTGGCCTTTTCCTGACATCAGGACATACAGTGACTTGCCAGGGCTGCTGCAGGTATGGTATCATTTTTATTGTTCCAGCCCCTCCTCCTCTGGGCAGCAGAATAGACAGTTTCAGTGAAGAAACAATAGCATTTTGTAATGTTCCCCAAATTGGGAATCAAAGTATATAACTGGTGTACTCAATCTGGTGGCAGGGGATATACAAATGATCCCCATGGCCCTAAACATGGAGCTATAGCTGCCACTACTTATTCATTCTGAGGAAGATACATATTGTGCTGTAATTACTCTGTCCATTGATCTTGTTATAACCAAACCTTTAGTGATTACTCATCCTTTTACAACTCTGTTTACAATCCATATGACACCAAGTTGGGAAGCTGAACATCCTGTAAATGTATCATCCATATAGAAGACAATGCAGCTGGAAGGGATCTGAGGAAGTCTGTTGGACAGCATTATAAAATGCCACCTGTGCATTCATTCCTAGAAACTTCTTTTTAAGTGCAGGGGTTAAGCACTGTGGGCTATCCAAGGGGAAAAGCATTGTGATTTCAGTCAGTTGACAATTCCTAACCAGGTATTCCTTGTGATAACTGCAGATCAAAAAAGAGGATGGGCCCTTATACATTTCTGTTTATATGCAAAGCAAATAACAAGGAGTCTGTACCTTAAAAGGGAGTCTGTATCTCATCCCACTTGGCACCCACCTGGGTAAAGCGACCCTGTGCATATATTAGTGGGAGAACTGTTGTGGTTCGGTAAAGAATAGATCTATAATGTCCAGTCCTAGAACAAGTACTTGTACCACTAGGTACTTTGTGGAGTCAGCTGGTATCATAACACCTTCCCTTTACCTACCTGTGGCAAGTACTTCTACAGGGCCCCCTCAGGCCAGAACATGACCTGATTTTAGGATAGGGGATTTGTTTTCTATTTTTACAGTGCCACCACGCAGGCATTCACAATCGACAAATCCACAATTTGCCCCCAAACCCTAGAGATTTTCATGAATGCATCCTTTGTAGCACTCCAGGAGGTCAACTCCTTGACAGAAACATTCTTGTAACAGAACTGTACTCAATAACTTGTTAACATCCACAATCTCTTGACTTTTCCTACTGGACATAGAAACTAAATGGCCTGAGTTTATGACCAAAATTTTTCTGTGGGATATTTTCTTTGAATGTTTAAGAGGTAAGTGGGTAAGTATCCCACTCCTAGCACCTTTACCATCATGCTTGACCATCTGAGCCATTAATGAATTATTAACTTATTATATACTTAGAAAAGCTAGGAAATGAAATTAAAAGACCTAAAAATAATTTGTCAGCATAACTGGATCCAGATTTAAATTTTTAATTAAGGTTTATACTACCAATAACCAATAGAAATTGGGAGACTATGAGATGCAACCAATTTTCCTTCATCCAAGAGCCTAAGCCTGAGCCTGTGAATGTCAAGGCATTCACATCTACTGAGCACCTACACCTGACTGGAGACAGTGGCTAATAGTTAGGAATACTGAAGGTTCCCAACCTCCAGAAGCTTAGTGTGGTAGGGGATAAGATAAGAACTAGAAGGTAAAACCGTAGAATCCAATAGGCAGGCTCGTTCACTTAAGACATGACCAGAAATGTCTAGCTTGGGGTTGAGGCTGGATCCCTGGGCTCATATAGGGTGAGGCTTTTCCCTTGGGTCTGAGAGCTCCCAAAGTAAAAACAAACAAACAAACAAACAAAACCCCAAAAATCTTATCTTAATCTTCTATAATTTTTATTTTTAGATACAGGGCCTCGCTACATTGCCCAGGCTGGTCTTGAATGCCTGAGCTCAAGAGATCCTTCTGCCTCAGCCTTCCAAAATCCCACACTGGGATAATATGCGTGAGCCACTGCACCTGGCCTACCTTCATATCTTCTAAAGGAAAATGGAAACAAAAATGAAAAATATAGTTGAAAACAAATTTAAAATATATATTTACAAATGACAATTTTTCAGTTAGGGCTTATTAATTTCTTTAGGACCCCAATTATTCTTTCTAAACTTGTTTGAGATGTCCCCCCCAGAAACACACCTAATTCTTGTTTTCTTTGGCTTCAGCTTTTCTCTTTCTTCCATGTTGAGACACACAACTCAGAAAATCTCCACTCCAAGCAACATATCTGACATTGCCCAGATAGCCTGCTCCTCCACCTTTGTTGCACTACTTAACCTGTTAAGAGAAAGTTTGGGGGCTGGAAAGAGAAAGCAGTGGACACAAAAGGTAAAAGTCCTCCAGCAGTAGGCACTATTGCAGGAGTGGAAGAGAAAGTTGTTCAAGCTCATGGATTTACACATTACTGCAGAAGAAAGAAAATCCCCTGAAAAGATGTCCTATTTCTCATATCTTTGGGAAATAAAAGATGGCCCAGAAGGAAACTGCAATAATTAAGAGTACAGTTCTCATCTTTAAGATGGCAGTTGGAAGTCAACAGGACTAGTTGGCAAGGAGAACAGATCAGTGCAAATCTGCCACAAACTTTGTCACAGTGAATTCCCATCATTGAGAAATGCTTCTAGCTAGATTTTCAATCATCTATACCATAGATATGAAGGTCTTCTCTGTAGTGGACTCTGTTCTTAATCTGTTAATTTAGGAGGCAGGGTGCAGTCAGCAAGTTCAGAATTAGAATCATCACACAGGGCAAAGTACTTATCAGGGAGACATGACTGCCAACCTAATACCTAGATACACATACATTCACCCTCTCACATACACACAAAAATCCATTTGCATTTTGAAGCAGAAGTAACAGTAGTAAGACTTTGAGGAGTACATGTAGAAGATATCAGTGAGGCCCGTGTATGTGATATTCTGTGATGAGATGCACATCCATTTTTAGAACAATCTGGTCTGGTTGGGGAGGGGGTACAGATTGCACATACTTTAAGGAAAATTCAATCTGAGAGTTGAGATTTTAAAATTTATTTATTTAATAACTAGTATGTAGAAAGTATTATCTATATGCTGAAACAGACACATAGCTGACCTCAAAAAGCCTTCAAAAAATTGGTATGAAAATATGTAGACACAATTTAACAGTTGCACATTGTAGCACCACCTAATTCAAAGCATTGAGTCAAATCAATAGAAGTTTTAAAAATAAGGCAGTATTAGAAGAAAGTTTTAAAGAGATGAGATGGATTTCGAAGGCTGTGAGGAACAGATAGTAAAAAGGAAGAAAAGGTTTTCTACGCAGGAAACATAAGTGATGAGAGGCTGTAAAGTTTACAGAATAGACAAGGAGGGCCATAGCCAAAGGGCAAGAAAGCATGAATCGGCCTTGCTGAATGACTTTATGTAAATGGTGAAATGGAGGAAGTAGAGCAGAGAAGGTATTTCCTGTCCTAGAGAAGCACACAGGCCAATTATGAATGCATAACTAAGAAATGAGACAGAATTTTAAATATTAAAAAAGAAAAAGGAAACCTATAAGTAAATGAAATGTGTAGTCCTTACTTTCCTAATAATAGGTAAGGATTGAACTAAGTTATTCCCTCTCACACCTTAGTGACTCCAGGGAAAACAGGTAGGAAATGTTCCACTATGATTAGTGGCACCAAGAAATCAGGGTGGACATCCTTCTTATAAGAAAACTTAACTCAAAGGTCCTTGTTTTTTGTCTCAGAACTGTGCCTTAAGAGACTGACCGAGCCAGACCTGAGGGCTTATCTCCCATGTGAGTTCGCTGGTGGTGATTGAAAGTGGAACGCTGACTAAAGGCTTTACCACACTCACTACATTCGTAAGGTTTCTCTCCAGTGTGAACTCTCTGGTGCACAATAAGCTGTGAGCTGTCACTAAAGGCTTTTCCACAATCATTGCATTTATAAGGCTTTTCCCCAGTATGGGTTCTCTGATGTACCATAAGGCTGGAGCTATAACTGAAGACCTTCCCACACTGATTACATTCATACGGTTTCTCACCAGTGTGAATTCTCTGGTGTATAATAAGGTGTGAGTTTTGATTAAATGATTTTCCACACTCATTGCATTTATACGGCTTTTCACCTGTGTGAAGTCTCTGGTGCCGAATAAGACATTTACTCAGACCAAATGCCTTACCACACTCACTACACTCAAAAGGTTTTTCTCCAGTATGAAT
Source organism: Carlito syrichta (assembly GCF_000164805.1). NCBI lineage: Eukaryota > Metazoa > Chordata > Mammalia > Primates > Tarsiidae > Carlito > Carlito syrichta. Next base: position 151,247 of record NW_007258394.1, on the reverse strand, counting down.
TCGCTCATGGTCAACAAGTTGAGAGTTCTGATTGAAGGCTTTCCCACATTCACTACATTTGTATGGCTTTTCCCCAGTGTGGAGACTCTGATGTCGAATAAGACATTTACTCCGACTGAAGGCCTTGCCACATTCATGACACTCAAAAGGCTTCTCCCCAGTGTGAATTCTCTGATGGTCAATAAGATTTCTATTGGAACAGAAAGCTCTCCCACACTCATCACACTTGTAAGGCTTCTTACCAGTGTGAAGGACCTGATGTCGGACAAGACTTTTACTCCGAATAAATGCCTCTCCACACTCAATGCATTCATAAGGTTTCTCTCCAGTATGGGTTCTCTGGTGGTCAATAAGTCGGGAACTCTGAGTGAAGGCTTTTGCACATTCATTACATTTATAAGGTTTCTCCCCATTATGGAGTCTCTGATGTTGAATGAGATGGGAGCTGTGCCGATAGGTCTTTCCACACTCCTTGCATTCATAGGGTTTTTCGCCTGTGTGAGTTCTGAGGTGAACAATGAGCTGAGAGGTCTGCCTGAAGGTCTTACCACACTCATTACACTCATAGGGTTTTTCTCCAGTGTGGATTCTCTGATGGCCAATGAGGTGTGAACTACGATTGAAAGCTCTGCCACACTCATCACACTGATAGGATTTCTGTCCCTTTAGAATTCCTTCATATTCAACAGAACTGGAGGACAAATTTGGATGTTCCCTATTTTCCTTGCATCTGTCTTTTATGGATTTTTTCTTATCCTTTTCTGTTATTTCCAATAAATCACTTTCTAATCTGCTCCCTTCTTCATCTATGGGTGCCTCTTCTAGCTTCTTGAAAGTATCTTGACTGACATCTCCAGGCTCTGGTTTCCCAGGAGCTACCCCAAAGAGTCCCCCTGATGTCCTATCAGATGACAATGATCCTTTAGACATTTTCTGCTTCAGAGTCAACACTGAATGCTCCATCATGTTTGCATCTGCTGCCAAAAGAAAGAAGAAAACAACTTTTACTCGTTTCTTGTCCTGCTGAGGAAACAAAATCAAGAGTTTACGTACCTGAAAAATAAGTCAAATATGGTTTAAAAAAAAAAAGAAAGGAAGGAAGGATGACAGAGCAAGAGCAAATGCAAAAAAGGAAATAGCTCAATATTTTCAGAAAAATAGAAAAACAAGGATGGCAACCCCCTAGGGTCCCCTCCGGCTGTGGAAGCTTTTCTGTTCTCTCAATAAATCCTGCTTTCCCAGAAAAAAACAACAACAAGAAGGAAGAGTAAGATGGTCAATGGAGAAGAGTAGAGAAAAGACTCCAGGACAGATGTTGAGCCAGCACAGCAAGTAAGAAGGGCTGTCAGAAAGCAAGGGACCAAACTGCAAGGGATGATGTTATCCTACAGAAGTCTCTGTAGTGCTATGTCTCCTTAGTAAAATGATGAACTTTAAGTTCCTTTCCAACCATGACATTGTATGACGGCATGGTTCTCAGAAAAGATGTTGGGAAAGAAAAGACTGGCAAATAATTTCAAGTCAAATATAAGAAAGAGGGAAGAGAAAGGTGTGAGTAGCTGGAGATATATGATGAGTGTTTGATTAGGAAAGTGTACAAAAAGGAGAGATCTTGTAGGACAGGACAATAACAAGATTTGCAGAAGCTATAGGTTCAGAAATGCTGGGGAGCAGTGTTGAAGAGAATAGCAGAGTTCTTAAAGGAGGGATGACACAGGTCCCCAGAGCACAGGACTGGTAGAAGCCAGTTCTGTACTCCTATAAAAAATAAGAGGAACATCAGTAATTTGAAATATGAACTAAAATATGTCTGGAGATCTTGACTTCCTGGGATACAAAAGAATCTGATCAGGTAAATACTTGAATTAAATTCTGGAAAGCAAAATCTGGGAAAAGGCAACTCTTTCAGAAACATGATCATAACTAAAAAGCAAAATGTTGGTTCCTTTCATCATATCTTATTCAGGGCCACAGCCATCACACCATTTGGCCTACTGAAACTTAAAGACATTTGATCAATGACTACTAAGCACACCCTCTACAGTTGGTCACTGCCCCAAATCTGTCAATCACAGGACCTGTCCTGACAATAAACCCATCTAGAAAACTACCCTTCTCCACTCTTTGCAGAGAGGGACACTGAGGCAATCATGCTTTATGCCTAGTGGTCCTGAGCATCTCATGATGGATCACGGGTGACTGGGTCTGGGACAGGCACCAGACCCAAGGGTAGCTTATCTGTAGGTTAGTAATCAGCCTCTGCCATGGCCTGGGCCAAAGTTCTGCCCAAAAAAGATGAAGTGTAATGGCTATAGCAATCGAAATTCCTTTATAGGTAAATGGAAGTTGGGCAAAATGAAGATAATTCTGAGTAGCAAAGGAAGCTGAAATATGCTTGGACAAAAGTCAAGACATTAAGAGCCACAGCAAGCAATAAGTGTGAGAGAACAAAAAGCAAAGTTAGGAAGGAGCTTTGAGAAGGACCAAAGATTCACAGTGAAGAAAATGGGAAGCAGGAGGAGTACAAGTGAAGTGAAAACTGATATACTGGGAGCAGCTGTGTTATGTTCACACTGAAACACTGGAGGAAAAAACATTTACTTTTGCTGTTTGGGCTCCTGGGATCTCCTAGGTCTAGGCCATTTCCCACAGTCTGGTTCTAACAAGCTAGCTGACTAGTTTGTTCTGGGTTCCCATTTTTAAGCCTTACAACTCACAGTTCCATACTTACAATAGCCTGACAACTAAAACTAAAAAAGCCCTACCTCACAACTAAAAAGGTCCTACCTAAACCACCCTATGTCAGTCAACAATGAGTAAAGAGACTGTTGATCACTGTTAAAGCTGGGTGCAAAAAGGTCACTATACTATCCACTCTAGTTTATCTATTTGGAAATGTTCAAAAATGTTTAAAAACACAAAGAATATCGCAATGAAAATGTACAGCATGCAGAGTCTACATTCCTGGGAATTAGAATCATTACCCAAGGAGACCATGCTGTGGTAATTTTCTGGCATCATGTTCCGGTATAGAGCTTTCTGACTGAGTGCTGGACCTTTCCACTTCTTCTGAGTATAGTCCACAGATAGGTCCTCATATGCCGCAGTATCCTGGAATGACAAAATCTGTTGCTCTGGAACATTCCCAGTCTGAAGGGGAGAGTCATCAGGGGTACAGAAGGCATGGGTATGGTCTCTTAGTAGGCAAAGGGGTGGGAGAGAGGAGCTGGGACAACACATTGAAAAAAAAACAAGTCCAGGACAAGCTCAACAGTAGGGACCCAACTCCAAGGGAAGCAATTAGGCAGGAGAGCCACAGAAGCAGTCTCAGATGGGGCAGAGTCCTGGAGGCGATACCTCTAGCCATTCTTGGGCCACAGACATGGGAACTTGGAGAAAAACAGAACCAAGCTCACCTGGGGCCTGACCATCTGAAGTATACTTGCCTCTACTTGGTATCCTGAGTTCCCTGCTTGGGGAAGGGCAGGAACTTGGGAAGCAAGTTGAGCTGAGGGAAGAAAGAAAGCTATGAGTGGGACAAGCTCTGCCTTTGACCCCCATAAGATGTGTTCCCAAGGAGTGGATTCAACAGAACCTAGGCATCCACACACACTGACTTCACCCTCTCCCATATACAAAGTGTGCTGTAAATTTTCCCTGGAGGGTACAATAGAAGGTCCCTGGTCAAACTGACAACTGGGTGCCTCTCCCAGCCCTCAGTCTCATTGATCTCTCTAAAGAAAGTTATACTTCTGGACAGATTTTCTCTCCTGTTGTTTCCCTAGCACCAGCCAAGCCTGATTTTCCACTTACAGCTCTGGTTCCTCTTTCTGCTCCAGTCTTCTCTGTATGGACTGTCCTTAAAGCTTAGGCCCTAGTGCTTCCTTCTTCTATGTCAGTTCTCTCAGCAGCTTTTATCAGTTTCACACTGTTCTCACAGTTCTCACTTTTCCCCTAGACCTCTAGCACACACTTCCAGTTGCCTTTGGGACATTTCACTTGGGTGTCCTGCAACACCTTAAGTTTAGTGTCTAAAATGCCACCTTCCTCACCTGCAGCCCACCACTCTTAGTTCATGGTTTGCTTAGGCAGGCTTGTAGAAGCATATAAAGCTTCTTGTCAAGGGGCTCGTGCTTGCTCTTGAGCATACCTCTTTCTTGCTAATGAATTCTGTCTTAAAGTATTAAAAAAAATTATGCCACCATCCTTTCTGGACTTCCCAAGTTGTATCAATGAATCCAGACATTGGCAAAACACTCTAATTCTCTGTATTCTCCTTTCAAACCCAAGTCCCACAGATTCCTCCATGGTAATGTCTGTCCTTTTCCATTCCACTTACCCCAGCTTAGGCATTACATACCTCACATCCATTGTACTAGCCTTCTACTAAGGCTCCTTCCCATTCAATCAACAATGCTCACTTGTCCCAAGTAACCTTCCTGAACTATACATCTTCCTCTGGTTCCCAATATCTTCCTGGTCTCAACCTTAAAGTCCTGTACAAGCATGGCTCAGGTTCCCAAATATAGTCCTCCCTGACTCCATCTCAATAAGGAAACAAGGAACCCCCAGATTAGTCTTTACTTATATCCCTTCCTATTGATATGCTTACTGATTTTTTCTCCCCTTCAAAAATGTCCCCAGTTTTCACTGTTCAATCCACTGTTACCTCCTCCATGAAGGATCCCCTACTAGTTTTAGCCCACATCTTGTTACCCAATGATCACTCTGTACAATGTCTACATCGCTCATTTGTGTCAGGATCAAATGCCTGAGGATAGATATCATTCATATGTATCCTATGAGGTTGCTTCTTCTTATACATGTGACTGACTCCCTACCACCTATTGAAAGCAGTGACAATAGATGTACGATATCTCTCTGTTCCTGACAGTGCCTTTCCCATGACATGTGCTTAACAAATACTTGCTAAATATATAAATGATTTGAGAATAAGCAAAATGAACAAACGAGTTCACTAGGGAAGGAGGACAGAAGACAGGGCAATCAGGAATTCATTCCAAGGGTAGGAAATGGGCAGATGAAGGAAAGGAGACACCAGAGGAGAAGAGAGGCATGACTTCAGGCCAGAGCTAGGGAGATTAGTACCAAAGTGTCCATTGGAAAGGTGGTGTGCCCCTGGGTCATGAGGAGACTTCAGGTGGGCTCCAGGAGCTGAGCCCCCATTGATGGGTGAGGTAGGAGGAGATTCCTTTGTTGCACCCAGAGCCATGGTCTCCTCCAAATGCATTTCCTGTTCCTGTGCTGGGGCTGAAACCTAGAGACAAAGAAACATAGCTAGGTTCAAAAAATCATCCTAGAAGGCACTGAACCCAAACCTCTAAGCAATCCCCTCTAGAAAGAAAGCCAGGAAAAGAAGAGTCAGAGTGTCCTTCCAACCCCACAAGTACAGCCCTACTGGGAGAAAAATTGTCAAAGCAGAATCTGAAGCTTGCAATCCTACTTGTCCTCCCTCTGTTGGCCCTCTTGGTAGAAGCCTGAGGACCAGACTCTACAACTGTTTTCACTCTGAGTTAGGTCTTCAGATACAAATTTCCTTATGAAGAACCAGTTAAGACTAAGCACAGTGGCTCAAGCCTGTAATCCCAGCACTTTGGGAGGCCTAGGCAATGACCGCCTGAGCTCAGGGGTTTGAGACCAGCCTGGGCAACCTGGTGAGACCTCATCTCTATAACAAATCAAAAAAATAAGCTGGGCGTGGTAGCATGCACCTGTAGTTCCAGTTACTTGGAAGGCTGAGGCAGAAGGATTGCCTGAGGCCAGCAGGTCGAGGCTGCGGTGGCTATGAGCATGCCACTGCACTCCAGCCTGGGCAACAGAGGGAGACTCCAACTCAAAAAAGCAAAACAAAAACAAACAAACAAACAAAAAACAGACCAAAGAAAAGAACCAGCTAGAAAGAGAGCCAGGAGAGCAATTCAGTACATTCTCTAGGGCCTTGGCCTATAGAAAGGAGTAATCAGAAGTACAAAGGAAATACAGGTGTGTGTATGTGTATGTGCACATATAATGCTCCTGAAGCTAACAGCTGAAGCAACACCCCAGAAGAATGGTTGATAAACCTTAAGAGAGCTTTTCCAATTTCACTCAGCAAAAGTGTTTCCACTTCAGAGAAGTCTTCCCTGACCATAATGACAAAGTAGGGATAGTCACTCTCTTTCAAACTGACTGACTATATTTTCTATATAGCATATATTGACCTTTAAGTAATCTTGTTTGTCTTTATTGTTTGTTTTTCCCAAATGGAATATATATATTTTTGAGGACTCTGTCTTGCTCATTAGCTTCAAAACAATAATTGATCCAACTTTGGTATTCAATTAATATTTGCTGACTTCCTCTTGACATTTTGCTAAAATTATAGGATTATCTGCAAACTGTTTTCAATATGTACTACTTCTCCCCAATAATTTATATTTGAAAAGCCAAATAAGATTAGATAACACTAATCTTTAGAGATCTTGAGAATACCTCAGAGCACAGACATTTTATTTCCAACCATTTATTGTCATCAAAACAGTATCTCACAATCTCATGGTTACTGATTTTAACAGTATTTGGAGCAAAAAACTGAAAACATTATCAAATTAAAGCACATTTATAAGCTCAATCACTCTGGCATGTACATAGCACAGCATGAGGCAAAAACAACCTTTTCGATAAACCACGCTGGATTTGCCCTATTTGGTTGTATCTGCTGGATGTTAATAGACCCTCTCCTTTAATATATATCTCACCAGTGTAGTGGTAGGATCAAAAGGCTTCCTGGGGTCTGTGACTTTCAGGCTCTCCACTGAAAGGTTCTTATAAGTGGGAGTCACAGCTATTTAATATAGAAGCTGTGGGTATTGGTAGAAGATAGAACTTAACTGCAAGCAGTATGATAACACAACTTTGTAATTCACTGACAATTAAATTCTGGTACAGTTCCTGTTCATTACCTAGGACCCAGACACAAAAGTTTCCTTTCTTTTAAGGCAGGAAAACCTCATTCTAAAATGCATCTGCAGAAACACTAGAGAAAAGTTAGTGGCTTGGAACCTAGGGAACTGGAAAATCCTGCTCCTCACACTTGGTGGTAAATAGCAATAATCACTGTAGCTAAATCTTGTGCACAAGAAATGCTTACTAGATATGTTGTCCTGGATGAGTTAATTAACCTTTCTATGCTCACTTCACTTGTCAAATGGAGATAATGATTACTGTATTGCCTGATTTGTAAGTCTGGTAGGAACTTAGATAAGATACAGAATACAAGAACATTAGGCAAGTTGCATGATTTTGCAGCCCAGCAGGGATCACTCTATAGCCCTTTTCCAGCCCCAGTGTGCACACATGTACATGTTCTTCCAGCAGCAATAAAGTGGCTAGCTTCTAATTAGTAGAGCTGACTCTAATTTACCCTCATCCTTCTTAATCTCCCCCTGGCAAACTACCAAGGAAAAGCGTGTTTATTCATTTAGCTATTCTATAAATATGTTCTGAACCCTGCTATGAGAGACAGTCCTGCCCGCATGTCTTAATATCAGAAAACAACTAGGCCAGGTGCAGGGGCTCATGCCTATAATCCCAGCACTTTGGGAGGCCGAGGTAAAAGGATTGCCTGAGCCCACGCGTTCGAGACCAGTTCGGGCAACTTGGCGAGACCTCATCTCTACAATAAATACATTTTTAAAATTAGCTGGGTATGGTGGCACATTCCTGTAGTTCCAGCTACTTGGAAGGCTGAGGCAGAAGGATCAGAACCCAGCAGGTAGAGGTTGCTGGGTGACAGAGTGAGGCTCCAATTCACACACAAAAAAAGAAAACAATGACAGTAGTGGCAGAGTAAACAACAGAGTTTAAAAACCCCACTCTTAGGCTGGAGTCATGAGTATTCAACTGCCTGACCTGTCAACAGTTAGTCACTCTCTTTGGGTTAGGAAACAATAGTCACCTTTTTCTGAGGTTACCTGGATAAAACACTGAGAGTTTTAATAGAAGGAGCATTCACTTTTGCTTTAGCAAAACCAGGTAGAAAATTTTCCTTCCACCCTCCTCACTAAATGGCATTCTAAATACATCTTCAGCCACCAGTCATTGCCATGGCTGGTCCAGTTGCTCTCTAGACTCTTGTGGTGGTTGATGTAGTCATGTGTGCTTGTTTATACAAGGAAAATGATAGTGGACAATGGATTTGATAATGACAAATGTGCACTGGCTGGTGCTCCTGAAAAAAACATCTAGGCCAGGCTCACGCCTATAATCCCAGCACTCTGGGAGGCCTAGTGAGAGGATTGCCTGAGCTCACGGGTTCAAGACCAGCCTGGGCAACTTGGCAAGACCTCACTTCTACAGTAAATTTTAAAAATTAGCTGGGCGTGGTGGCGCGTGCCTGTAGTTCCAGCTACTTGGAAGGCTGAGGTGGAAAGATCACCTGAGCCCAGGAGGTCGAGGCTACGGTGGCCGTGAGCATGCCACTGCACTTCAGCCTGGGTAACAGAGTTAGACTCCAACTCAAAAAAAAAAATCTAGCCCCAGGACCCTGATCAACTGGATCTAATTCCCTAGTGATAGACATGTAATCATTTTTTTTAAAAGCACTAATAGAATGATATGCCAGGTATTTGAGAAATGTTATTTACTGGTTTCCCTGGTAAAGTACAAAGGGGTAAAGTAGGGGAGCCTCTAGTTTCACCCTGCTCAGATTACAGGGGAGCAATTTGAGACTCATTAGAAGGAACAAACTTATCCATGGTATAATGGTTTTTTGATGTGTCAATGTGGTACTAATCATTTTATTTACTTAGTTCAGACTGGAGAGCAGTGGCATAGTTATAGCTCAATGCAGCCTCAAATTCTTGGGCTCAAGTGATCCTCCCATCTCTGCCTCCCAAGCAGCTGGAACTACAGACATGCACCCCAATGGCTAATTAAAAAATTTTTTTTTGTAGAGACAGGGGATCCCTATATTGTCCAGGCTGGTCTCAAATTCCTGGCCTCCCAAAGTACTGGGGTTATAGGTATGAGCTACATGCTCGGCCTGGTACTAATCAAACATGAATCCAGGTGTTGCTGTGACGTACTTTGTAGATGTGACTAAAATCTATAATAAGTTTACTTTAAGTAAGAAAGATTACTCTAGATAATGGGTGGAAGAATGGGCCTGACTCAATCTGTTGGAAGGCCTTAAACAGACCTGAAGTTTCCATAAAAAAAAATTCCCTCGTGACCCGCCGGGCAACTTGGCAAGACCTCATCTCTACAATAAATCAAAAATTAGAGCCGGGCATGGTAGCGCGAGCCTGTAGTTCCAGCTCCTTGGAAGGCTGAGGCAGAAGGATCACCGGAGCCCAGCGGGTCGAGGCTACAGTGGCCAGGAGTGGCCACTGCACTCTAGTCTGGGTGACAGAGTGAGACTCCAACTCAAAAAAAAAAAAAAAAAAATTCTACCCGTGCACTACAGCCTCAACCTGTGCCAGAGTTCTAGCCTGCTCTTCCCGACTGCTTGTCTTATGGGTTTCAGACTTGTCTAGCCAGTCCACAATCACATAAGCCACTTTCTAGCAATAAGTTCCTTCACACACATATAGATGCACACATGCACACAGCTCTCTTACTGGTTCTGCTTCTCTGGCTGAACCCTGACATTGTCCAATGTACCATACCGCTAATTTTTCCCAACTTTTTCCTCTAGTTTGAATTACCTTGGATTTAAACTTGAGAGAACCCCAGGAAATAGGGAAAAACAAAACTAGAACTTAAAAGGCAAAAAGACCCTGGTTGGGTTTGAAAATCTAGCAAAAGGAACAAATGGGGCAACCCTCTCAGGTCCCCTCCCACTGTGGGAGCTTTTCTGTCCTCTTGATAAATCTTGCTTTCTTTAAAAAAAAAAAAAAAAGGAACAAATGATTACAAGGCCCAAAAATATATCTCTCATAAGGAACCTAAGAGACAGGAAGAGAGAGAATTGACCCTGAGAAGTTCGAGGATGTAATGAGAATTTCGCACATTATCAACATACCCAGAGGTCCGCCTCCCCCTAGTTCCCCTATTTTAACCAGTGTGCAGATCCCTGCCTGCCAGGAGTACTGCGTGGATCTCCAAGCTAAAGCTGGGATCACAACACAGTACTTCACAAAGTGATTCACAGCTTAGCTGAGATTTGCCTTTTTATTCATGGCTTGGAGAACAAAACTATTTCCCTTCTCTGTATGGAACAAAATCAGTAATCCCAAGATCACACTGAACTAGAGCCTAGGGACTGGAGAATGCCTAATTCCAGGCTAGCCCAAGCACTGGAGAATGGTTCCAGATGCCTTCTCGACTCAACAGCTCACCTCTCCTGGTCCACTGAGGTGTCTCTGGAAATCCTCCACCACAGCCACAGCCTCCTCTCCACTCTCAGGGTGATGCAGCTGCACCCAGGTCCGGAGCTCCCCAGGCAGGATGCTCAGGAACTGCTCCAGCACCAGCAGCTCCAGGATCTGCTCCTTGGTGTGTACCTCTGGCATCAGCCACCAGTGACAGAGCTCCCGGAGCCGGCTCAGTGCCTCCTGTGGCCCAGACATCTCATGATAACATAATTGCCTGAAGTGCAGCCGGAAGATTTCACAGACAGGAGGGTGGTTCTTTTGGAGACTGCAGCCCTGACTCCAAGTCTGGTTCCCTGGCTCCTGCTTCACGGTCAGGCGTCCCTCTAGTTTCTGGAAAGCAGCACTCCTGGGGATAAGGCCTAAAGTTCCCCTGCCTTCAGTGGTCATTGTGACCCCAAAGAGAGGCTTGTTCCAGCTGCAGATGGTCTGATTAAAATGATGATCTGGGCTAGACACGGTGGCTCACACCTATAATCCCAGTATTTTGAGAGGTAGAAGCGAGAGGACTGCCTGAGCCCAGGGATTTGAGATCAGCCTGGGCAACTTGGCGAGATCTCGCCTCTACAATAAATCAGAAAAAGTGGCCAGGCATGGTGGTGCATACCTGTAGTTCCAGCTACTTGGAATGTTGAGGCAGAAGGATTGCTTGAGCCCAGAAGGTCGAGGCTGCAGTAGCCATAACTGTGCCACTGCACTCTAGCCTGGGTGACAGAGTGAGATTCTGACTCAAAATAAATAAATAAATAAAAATAAAATACAATGATTGTCTGTAATTCAGGTTTCAGGAGCTGTTTTTCAGGGTTAGGGAAGGGGTGATGGGAGTGTCACCTATAGAAAAAACAAAAGAGAAATCAGAGTCTCTGGAGTGTTCAGCCCCAGGCTGATGACAGATCCTCCATTGAGTTAAAAAGCAAAGCTCCAGAAAAAAAGAATACTACCAGAACAGTCCCTCTAAGCATCTCTCCAAGCGACTTCCCTTCTTAAATTTAGTGGCTCCCATCACCTACAGGATAAAACCTAAATATCTATGATAAGCATTCACAGCCCTTCACAACTGGCCTTGGACCTCTACTCTAGCCACACTCCCTACCACTCTCCCCAGATAGCCAGGCTAGAAAGGCAGCAATGGTCTCCAATGTGGGATATGCAAAATATCCCAAAGAGTGCAAAAAGAAAATTCTAAGTTGTTACTGAACTCCTATTTAATGTATGTTTTATAATGTGTATTAGAGTTTGTATAGTAGTTCACATCTTTAATTTACAAATAAACCTATGTAGGAAATGCATGATCAAAACTCTTCCACTGATAAAAGTGTACAATAAAGTTTGGCACTACATCTCTAGAACTAGAAATCGCATATAGTCTCTTTCCCAATTTGGAATTTTCTTCTTCCCTTAAACTTTTGACAAATTCATCTGTCAAGACCCAGAACATATGACACTTTCTCTTGAAGGCTTTCCTGACTGCCTCAGGAAGAAAACAGCTAGTTCCTTCTCTTTGTGTACCTCTCCCTATAACACTGTATTTGAACTGGCTTATGCACGACCCATCATTCTCACCCTCCAAATTGCTGAAAGGTCACCAAAGGAAATGAACCACATGGAGTCAGAAAATGCCCGACCTTTTCCCATCCAATGTACCTTCCCTAGGAAGCCTTCTTGATCTCTATAGGATTAGGTGTGGTTCTTGCCTCAGTGATTTCACAGTACCTGTATCATTCCAATGTGCTAGAGAACTTCTCACACTGTAATTGCTTGTGGTTTACACAATTATCTCCCCCACTTTCTGGGAGGACTCAAAGGGTGGGGCTAGCTTCCAGTTATCTTTGTACATGGGGCACCTATTTGGAAAACAAATGAATATGATTCATCTAGCCAATACTGAAGTGGAGAAAAACTTTGAAAGTTTGAAAATCAGTACCTTAGTAGTAACTAGGGCATTTGTGTTTCCAATTCACCATGCATCCCAGACCCCTGGGTAAGCCATTTCTCTCTGGGCCTCAATTTCTTTAAAAAGACAAAGATGGACTTAAAAATAATCTGCAAACTCTACTCAAGAGCCCACACATGAAGGAAGTTCAGGCTATTTTCCTTCATCCGTTACTGTTCCAAAAGTTCAGCAGCTTATCTCAACAGGATTTTTGCATTTCCAAGTCACACTTCACTTCACGTTTGCTATTCCGAGCCTGGGTCTGACCCACTTCTGACGGTTTTTATTGTCTCCCAGTGCAAGGTTGGGAAAACTGGCATCTACCTTTCGTGTCAAACCAGGCTTCTGCGGCGCCGCTCACCTGGCCACGTCTGCCCTGTTCATCGCAGTACCCGCAGGTGCCCCCGGCTCCATGCCATGCACGGCTGGTCAGAGGAATGGGACAAAGAAGCGGCTCTACAGCGGGCAGCTTCTGGGCGTCACGGGGACCGCGCTTCCTGCCGCGCGGGCGAAACGCAGGCCCGGCTGGCGTCGGCGACCCGGCGCTGGCCCCGGTCGCCTCTCCCTCCCAGTCCCGGCACTGGCGGTGGCACCCGGAGCCGAAGGCAGACACTGCTACTGCCCGTAGAAGCAAAAACAATGGCCGAGCCGGAAGCGAGCGAGGCCTCGACTTCCGGCCTTTAGAGGATCCCGGAAGTCTAGGTTGCGAAGGTGGGCGCGCGCGCCCCCGCACGCGGGGGAGCCGGCGGGACTTACGCGCAGCCTGCCATGCCACCCGCATCTCGGTCGCAGGCCAAGCGGGACCACCCAGACGCACCCTAACTCTGTGCTTTTCCTTCTGGTGACCTTGGGAAAGATATCCAACACTAAGTCTGTTTTTTTAAAATCTGTTTTTTTATCTGAAAAATGCAGATCGTAGTGGGTACCTCACAGAGCTGTGAGCACTGAGTGAGATAACATAGAGGCTGCATACCTAGCGGCCTGGCATAGCCTGAGCAGTCATCTATACCATGTGTGATGCCCAGTCTAAGTCTCAAAGAAGTGAGCAGCGGTCATCTGCGTCTTAAAAATGAAAAAGCAGGCCTAGAGACTGAGCTATTTTGGCCGGCGAATGTGGTTAATCTTTCCTAAGACAGCACCAGCTGTCTGGTGTCCAAGGAGAGGCCCCTAGAGAAAGCCAAGGACCAGATACAAACTGAGAAAGTATTGGAACAACTTTTAATCTAAGAAGTGGTTGTCCAGTCTCTGGGTGGCAAGTGTCACCTCACTGGTCTTCACCTTGGAGAATGGTTTGTTTACAGAAGCAGGGTGTGAGCAGGCCCTGGAGACACAACCTCTGGGTATAATGGCCATTCCTGAGGGCAGAGGGTAAGATGGAGTTAACTTTATGTATCTGTACATATATCTGTTGTAGCCCAGGAGGTAGATTCTTTTTTTTTTTTTTTTTGAGTTGGAGTCTCACTGTGTTGCCCAGGCTGGAGTGCAGTGACACACTCATGGCCACCCCAGCATCGACCCGCTGGGCTCAGGTGATCCTCTCATCTCAGCCTTCCAGGTAGCCAGAACTATGGGCATGTGCTACCATGCCCAGCTAATTTTTTTTTTTTTTTTGAGTTGGAGTATCACTCAGTTGCCTAGATTGGAGTGCAGTGGCCGCTCCTGGCCACCGCAGCCTCGCCTGCTGGGCTCCGGCGATCCTTCCGCCTCGGCCTTCCAAGTAGCCGGAATTACAGGCATATGCTACGATGCCCAGCTGATTTTTTTATTTATTGTAGAGATGAGGTCTTGCTGCCCAGGCGGGTCTCGAACCCGCGGGCTCAGGCAATCCCCTCACCTCAGCCTCCCAAAGCATGGGATTACAGGCTGAGCCACCGAACCCAGCTTTTTGTTGTTTTTTTAAAAGAGATAGGATCTTGCTCTGTTACTCAAGCTGGAGTACAGTGTCATTATCATAGCTCAGTGTAGCTTTGAGCTCCTGGGCCTGGGCTCAAGTGATCCTCTCACCTCAGCCTCCTGAGTAGCTGGGACTATAGGTATGTGGCACCACACCCTGGCGGGATTACAGGCTGAGCCACCGAGCCCGGCTGGCTAATTTTTATTTATTGTAGAGATTTATTGGTCTCGCCACGTTGCCCAGGCTGCTCTCAAACCCCTGGGTTCAGGCAGTCCACTTGCCTCGGCCTCCCAAGGTGCTGGGATTACAGACTGAGTCACTGAGTCCAGCCCAGCAGATTCTTTACAGGGCCCAAAGTAAATAGTCTTCTGGACTGTCTAGGGATCAGCAGTATTTCAGAGGTGTCCTGGGCCTACCTCTGGGCCTGACATGTGTTCCTCATATATACCTGCACAGGTCAGGATGGAAACAAAGACATCAGAAGTCCTGCTCCAGAGTTTTCACAAGCTTAAAGGAAATCTCTGGAGCAGTCTTTGTCCACTGATCCTAATGAGTGGCCTCCTGACATCGAGGTCACCCTCTACATTTGGAAATCTCACAGGGAGGTCTTGGCTATTTGAAACCAAGAACTCCAGTCTGCCTGACATTGCTGCTAGATGTGGCCCATTGGTCCATCAATGCTTCAGAAGCTCAGGGTTCTTGAGCAGGACATCTCTTAAGGCCAGGCCAAATGCCATCAGTCCTGATTTCCAGGTTTCCTGTGTGTCATCCTGCAGTTCTGGTTTCCTAGTGTAGGAGACATAGGAACCAAGATTGAGTTTTTTTATTCCTCAGAAGGAAAACAACCTCAGAGCTGTTTCATGCTTGAGTGATTGGCTTTCATTATCTGTGAGGGCCAGGCCCATCTAGGCGGTATGTCTAGACTTCAGAGGCACGTCTGTGGCCAGCACTGTGGGTCTGTTCTACCATGACTGGGTTAGTACAAGATAGTTGGTAAAGGTGGGCAAGATATGCTCCATGATACCTCCCATCTAGTACCTTGGGACATCTATGTTTTGGCAGAAGACAGCTCTGAAATCAGTCCAATTTTCCCTTAGAACTGGAGCTTGGCTGGGCTCGGCAGCTCAGCCTGTAATCCCAACACTTTGGGAGGCCGAGGCGAGTGGATTGCCTGAGCCCGTGGGTTCGAGACCAGCCCGAGCAACTTGGTGAGACCTCATCTCTACAATAAAATAAAAAATTATCTGGGCGTGGTAGCGCACGCCTGTAGTTCCAGTTACTCGGAAGGCTGAGGTGGAAGGATCGCTGGAGCCCAGCAGGTCGAGGCTGCAGCAGCCAGGAGCGGCCGCTGCACTCTAGTCTGGGCGACCGAGTGAGACCCCAACTCAAAAAAAAAAAAAAAAAAAAAAAAAAAGCAAGCTCCTTGCCAGCCTCTTAAGCTAGAGCTTAAGTACTTACTGCTAGGATACCCCGTCTCTGCGACAAAAAGCAACCCCCAGCTCACCAGGTTGATTTTGATCCTAGCAGTAAGTACTTACCCCCTACCTCCTGCCAATTGGTTAAGTACTTACTTAAGTAAGTAAGTACTTACCCCTTACCTCCTGCCAATTGGTTGTTAATACTGACCAATCAGAACTTACTCCTTACCTTAACTTACTGATCAATCAGAACTTACTCCAATTGGTTGTTAATACTGACCAATCAGAACTTACTCCTTACCTCCTGCCAATTGGTTGTTAATACTGACCAATCAGAACAGCTACAGCTGACAGCGCTAGCCAATTGGCTAAGTACTTACTCCTTTTTGATCCTAGCAGTAAGTACTTACCCCTTACCTCCTGCTTACCAGTACATCCTGCTTACTCGCTTTAGTGCTGTCCCTCATTCTTCCTGGGCATCAGACAAGAACCTCAGCCCTTAAGAGCTGCAACCTGAAGAGCTGCAGAAAATCTTCGGAGTCGAAAAGCTGTGCACCCCAGAGGCTGGCTTGCCAGCCGATGGAGCCGGCTAAACCAGGAGAGCTGCTGGAAGAAGGCGAGACTCCGAAGCTGAGATACCCAGGTAGTTTGGCTTGCCAGCTCCCCGGATCGCAACACTCTCCGGGCTTGGCTTGCCAGTGCATTGGAGCTGACACTTCCAGGGCTGGGCTTACCAGCCCCTCAACGACTCTCTGGGGCTTGACTGTTCCATTGAGCTGACGGTCTTGAACCCCAGGCTGACCTGAAAAATCTGCATCACTTTCTTGGAAACCATCACATGAGCTTTGATATGATAGCTAACAGATAGGTAATCCAAGATCCCCATGGCTGAAGTGAAACTCACCATCTACCCACAACACTGAAGTTCCACCCATATTCCCATCACTGTTAAAGGTATTATCATTCATTCAGGGCCTCAAACTAGAACCCTGGGTTTCATACCTTGAGCTGGGTGATCTTGGGAAAGTTACTTAGCTTCTCTGTGCTATAGGGTCCTTATCTGTAAAATGGAGATAGTCATATACGTAAATTGTAGAGTTATTGGAAAGACTGGATGAGATAAAATATATAAAGCACTTAGTGCCTGGAACTTTATAGATGTTTTCTAGTATTATATTGTATCACAGGAGCCCCAAATCAGACAGGTCACTTGTGTAATTGTAAAAGGTTTAGCAACTAGAAAATAAAATGGCAGCAGTTAGGTTCAGGATATATTCTGACCTTTACACAGTTGGCCTGTAGAAGCTTTTTTTCCTCAGAAACTGAAAACAGCACCTGCTGGCAATGCTTGATTGCTTAACTGTGTTCTTCTGCTTCTGTAAACCCTGCTGGTGTTGCTTGATTGGCTGTTATCTAGGCTACCAGGATGCTATGGTTCAGCCCACTTAAAGAATGCCAAGAAACTAAACCTTGCTAGGAAGTGGTTTTGTCCTTCTTAAGGCATCCCCTGCTGCAAGGTGGGGCCCTCGTCTTGGGATGTGCATGTCCAGAGAGTGGTCGCCAACCAACTAATAAACCTCTGTTTTTGTTAATTACAATTCTGTGTCTGTGGATTAAGCGCTTGAACCCTACTTCATAATGTTTACCTATTTTGAAGAAATCACCCAGAGGACAAGTTGATAAAGAAATGGGTTTAAGCCGGGCTTGGTGGCTCAGCCTATAATCCCGCGCCTTTGGGAGGCTGAGGTGAGTGGATTGCCTGAGCCCGTGGGTTCGAGACCCGCCTGGGCAGCAAGACCTCATCTCTACAATAAATAAAAAAATCAGCCGGGTGTGGTAGTGCATGCCTGTAATTCTGGCTACTTGGAAGGCTGAGGCGGAAGGATCGCCGGAGCCCAGCAGGTCGAGGCTGCAGTGGCTGGGAGCAGCCACTGCACTCCAGTATGGGGGACAGAGTGAGACTCCAACTCAAAAAAAAAAAAAGAAAAAGAAAGAAATGGGTTTATTAATACTTACTGGAAGCCGGGCTCAGTGGCCCAGCCTGTAATCCCAGCACTTTGGGAGGCTGAGGTGAGTGGATTGCCTGAGTCCGCGGGTTTGAGACCTGCCTGGCCAACTTGGTGAGACTTCATCTCTGCAATAAAATAAAAAATTAGCCAGGCATGGTAGCACACACCTGTAGTTCCAGCTACTTGGAAGGCTGAGGCAGGATTGCCGGAGGAGCACTGCACTCCAGCCTGGGTGACAAGAGTGAGACTCCAAATTAAAAAAAAAACCAAAAAAACCTACTGGGGGGGACCAGTGGTGGCTGATCAGTATAAAGCTCTCCGCACCCCAATAGATATGAGGAGATATTATATACCCCTAGTGTGGGAAAGGGAGCAAAACACAGCAATAGCATTACATGCAAAGAAGCAGAAATAAAGATATTTACCCTCAGTAATTGCCTTGAGTTCACAGATGTGTATATCTTCAAGGACATTTCAACTGGGCATAGATGACCCTGGATAGGGGCCATTCTCTCATAAGAGAAACAGTCATTAGCAGGGGAGGGGGAGCGGGCATATGTCTTGCATTTACCCCAAAGATGTTTACCATCCTTGTTTCCTCCCACTTCGTTCCCTGTATCCAGATTGTTGCTAAGGTCTGCCAAGTTTGTATGTAGTAATAATAATAACAATAATAATAATAAATATCTGTAGCACTTATGGTGCTGCTCTGCATCACTATTGCCCCGTCCCATGTTCAGTCCTGTCTGGAGCAGGGGTAGTTGTAAGAACTGTGTCCCTAGGAACTTTGTATTTAAGAAGACCACAAGCCAGTCTCAGTGGCTCAGCCTGTAATCCCGTGCCTTTGGGAGGCTGAGGTGAGTGGATTGCCTGAGCCCGCGGGTTCGAGACCCACCTGGGCAGGCGAGACCTCATCTCTACAACAAATCAAAAAAAATTAGCCAGGCATGGTAGCACGCACCTGTAATTCCAGCTACTCAGAAGACTGAGGCGGAAGGATCGCAGGAGCCCAGCAGGTCGAGGCTGCAGTGGCCGCATGGCCGGCGCGGCCACTGCACTCCAGTCTGGGCGACAGAGTGAGACTCCAACTAAAACAAAAACAGAAACAAAACAAAAACAAAAAAAAAAGGAAGACCACAAACAGGGAAGCATAGTTAGGTGTGGGGAGTCTCTGCCCCTAAACTGCTCACACCTTCTAACATCTGTGTGGAAGTCCCTTTTCAACAGCCAGAATACTCATGCACACCCTAAAAAGGGGTCTTAGACACATTGGGGTAGAAGGAGGGGGATGAGGAGTTTGCTATGGTATGAGAAGAAAACCCCAGCCTCTGTGCTTGAATGGGAGTGGATGGGGTTCAAGCCCTAAGTAGGAAAATGGAGAGACCCTCCTTTCACCTTGAAAGCTCCTACTCATCCTTCAGAACTTTGCTAAGAGGTCCTTTCTCCAGAAAGCCTTTTCTGCACCCCCAGCTAGATTTGGTGCCTCTTCCTTTGTGCTCCTTTGGTGGCCTGCCATATCCTGGCTGTGTTAACACCATCTGTCTACAAACTGGCCTCCCCCACTGTACTGTAAGCCCCCTGTGGGCTGACACCATGTCACCCAAGTCACAGTTGAGTCCTCAACTCTGGGCTTGGCTGGGTTTTTTAGTATCTGTCTTATTTGGATGTGAGCTCCCTTTGCTCAGGCCACCTTTGCTTCCCTGGCATCCAGCACAAAGCGTAATCTAGCCTCTAAGAAATGTGTCATCCTTGCTCCAGGTTGCTGTGGAAGACTTTTAAGCAGGGAAGGAAGCTGATCAGTCTAGGTTGTAGAAAGTTGCCAGGATGGCTACCTATATTGCAGGGCTTAGAGGGAAGGAGACATGGACAGCCCTTATAGCTGCTGATCTGCTTTCCACTCCTGGTGCCTCTGTAAGACAGGATCATTTGCAGATAAGGGAGGCTTGGCAAATGTCCTGCTAGCTGAGTAACATTTTGCTGGCTGAAAAGGGTAAATTAGGGCTTGAATCCAGGTCTTCAGATCTTCCCTCTTCTTTCTGTTGCAAGGTGACTCTCATTCATTCCTTGGTTTTGTTGTTGTTGTTGTTGTTAAATTCCTCTCTCATTTCTTCCTGCTAACGGTATGCCAGATCCTGCTACAAGCGCAGGGAGGGTCAGCGACGGCCTGGAAAAGGGGAGGGTTCTCTTCATCCTTGGGTCTCAGACCCCTGCAGACAGCCTATTTCAGACGAGGAGACCACCGAGACGCTCAGACCTCCGAGCTTCCTAGAGGGAATGGGAAGTTGTTGAAGCGCGTGAAAACCGCGAGGGAACCCGCTTATGACCTTTCTGTTCAGGACTCGTCCTGGGCGACTGCTGGTGGGGCGGCGACCGGGCTAGGAAGCTGATGGCCGTGCCAAGGGACCCAAGAGTGATAGCCGCGACCCTGGGCTGCCCTCGCCCGCCTTTGGCGCTGGTATTGATCCTCCCTTTCGATACAGATGGAGAGACTGGCTCAGAGAGCGGCGGTGACCTACTGGGGACACCGGCACATTGGCGGCCCAGTACCACCTGGACTTTCCATGCTTCCTTCCCCAGGGGTCCTTCCAACCACCCCCCCCTTTCTGTTGCAGATCTGCGAAGTGGAAGGAGCATTTTCAGGCCAGGAGAAACAGGGACACAAGTCTCCTGCCTCCGTAGGGACCTTGTCTCTTTTTGAGCCAGAATTCTGTGAGTTTGATTCTCCTAAAGCACAGTTTTTGTCTTGGAGATAAAAAACTTGACATTATAGGCTGTAATCTATAAGTTACTGGCTACTGTTGGATCTCACATTTGAAATCCAGATTCTTTCAGGAGTCTCTCAAACATAGACTGGAATTTATTTTCAGCCTATAAATATGGTAGAACCTAACTCTACTACTTAGTAACTGGAATTTGTGACCTTGGACATGTTATGTATCCACACAGAGTCTTAAGTTTTCTTTATTTGTGATATGGACAAAATCCATGCCAGCTTTCCCCTCAGAATTCGGAGGACTGACTGAAGTAAGTTATGAGCTTTGACACATTCTATTAAGCACTATACATCATAACTTGCTGAAGACATCTATGCAAGAAACTGAATTCTAGGAGGGAGACGGGAATAAGACCTGGACCTTGGAAATGTTAAGGGCAAGGGCAGGTAGATACCAATGACTCTAACAAAAGGCAGTATGTAATATCCAATGTAGGAGAAGTTCAAGAGCCAAGGGAGAGACTTATCCTGAAAGAGATTAGAGGCATTAAAAGGGAACAGCATTGAGCTGGGCGTTGAAGAGGAGAGGACAGTATTTCTGGCAGATTATTGCTAAGGTCTGCCACAGTGGGGGTGGGAAAATGGGGGGTGGTTGTTATTTCAGGTTATTTTCTATTATAGACTGTAGGGAATTTTTTAAAAAGTGATTCAGTTTCTAGTTTAGATATATACAGTTTGTGTGCCCTTAAGCCCCCTAGAGATTCTGTTCTACCACTTCAGAGACTAGGTGATGATACTTAAATTCCTTATTTTTTTTTAATTTTCAATTTTAAATATGTGGGGTACAATTCAGGGTTAGGTATACAAACGTTCATTATGCAGGTACCCTCTCCCCTGGCAGTTTTCTACTACTGCCAATGTTTCCTTATTTCTTAATTGAACAATTTTATTTGCCATGGGTTTTGAGATTGGAGGACATCACAGCACAGAATTTCTTATTTCCTAACTGAAATGGAAGAGCACTGAAGAGAAGCTGAGCCCTGATACTCAGGGAGTTTCTAAGTTCCCTTCACTTATGAGGCCGCGATCTGCCCTTAGAGCTCTTCCATTTCTAACCCATACATTTGAAGAGTATTTAGAAGATTGCCCTGTGCCCCAATAGCACCAGTGTTCCACACACAAATGTTTCTACAGATTAAGTGGGGAGAACTCTCAAAGTGAGTAGATATTTCCTCCTCCCTCAATGTAGGCATTGTAGAAGGCCAGACTGGTTCTCCCCAGTTAGAGGCAGGTAGGAGTATTGTTTTTCTTCTCTCTTTTCTAATAAATCTAGAACAGGACTAGCACCAGGGCTGCTCACCTGAAATGAGTTGAGCCTTACTGAGTTGAGTGTCTTCCTTCCACTGCCCAGAATCGGATGGAACCTGGTAAGGGGATAGCCATGAAGAAAATTCTGAGTTAGTTCCCTGAATAATTTTAGGATTAGAAGGAGCTAGGTATTTTCCAGTCATTGTCATCAAGTTTACTGATAGGGATGTAAAATAAGTTTGGAGGGTAAAACTCAAGTAGCAACTGTGAAAAGGTCAATTGTGTATTGCAATTAGGCTTGTTGTCTCTTTGCTTCTTGGACTAGAATAAATGCTACAACTCTTCTCTAAAAGAAACACCCCAATGATTTTATGTATCTCTTAGGACTTTTTGAGCACTTGCTAGAATTTTGTTTCATTAATCTCATTAATCACCCACCCCTGTTCCAAATCATTCTGCTCTGCTGTGATGTCCTTCAGTCTCAAAACCCGTAGCAAATATCAACCTCAAAATTTCTGGAAGCACTACCTGGAAAACAAACTTGTTATAGCTGGCTTCCATCTATGTCTTTGGATTCCTTCCTCCAGTTTATATTATACCAAGAAATTTCTGAAATGTCAGCTTCATTTAGTTCAACCTACTGTTACATACAACTATCTGTATTAGGGTTCTCCAGAGAAACTTTATAATGTTTATATATATTTTTATTTCATATGAATAAAATAAAATGTATATACAGGAAGCCTTCACTTAAAGTTGTTGGTAGGTTCTTGGAAACTGCGCCTTTAGGTGAAATAACGTATAACAACCAATTTTACTATAAGCTAATTGATATAAACAAGAGTTAAGTTCCTTTGGCATATTTACACTCACACTGGGACAATCAAGACATGCCAGTTCACCTAATGTGCACATCTGTGGGGTGTGGGAGGAAACCTGAGTATCCAGAGAAAACCCCACGCAGATGTGGGGAAAATGTGCAAACTTCATACAGTAACCTTGACCAGGAATTGATTTTTTTCTCATGAACATCGTAACAAAACAACATGAAATGAAATGACATTTTTTGAGAACCTGCTGTATTGTATACATTATAAGCAAGAGTTATAAGCTTATATATAAAATAAAGTATAAAATAAAAGTATATAAATAAATATAAAATAAAAACATGGCATATGTTGTGTATATGTATATATATAAATATAATGAGATTTATTATAAGGAATTGGTCTCAAACTCCTGACCTCAAATGATTCTCCTGCCTCAGCCTCCCAAAGTGCTAGGATTACAGGCATGAGCCACCACACCCAGCCAAGATTATCAACAAATGTTGGTTCCCTTCACTTTCCCTTGTGTCTGTAGGAAGATTAACCCCCTACCAACTTGACCCAGGTATTAGGATGGATATAGCAAACATGCCACCTTAGCTTAGGAATGAGCTTATAAGATCTTAGAAGACTAAAGAGCTGTAATGATCTCCCAGTTTCCCAGAGAGGGAGGGCAATGTTATTAGTGGGCTAATGTGGTGATGTGCAAGAATGGTGATTTGGCTGGTGCCAGGTCTAAAGGGACTGGTTTGGGAAGCTTCTGCTGTTGTGGAGGCTGGTGGTGAGTTGTTCTGACCAACTGGGAATGTTGCAGAGGGAGGGTAGGGAAGAAGAGCAATGGGAGGAAATCCCACTCCTCCTGGGAGCACTTTTGCGCTGGTTGGTCTGGCTGGCTGCAGCTAGAGGGAGGGCAGGTTGGTCCATTTGACACTGGCATCTACAGACCTTTTGGAAGGGAACATCTATTAAGATCAAGTTTCCTTTGTCTCAATCACAGAAATTTAGTTTTCCCACACTAGGAAGAAAAGCAGTTAACATTTTTTATTGTGCCCCAGGAAGACTGTCTGAAATTTGCAATGACAAAATAAGGAAAAGAATCCAAAAGTGTGGGTCCACTGTTGTCTCCAGTTGGCTGCCCTGTAAATCCCCAGACAGAAGTATCCCTTGGTGGAGGTCAGAGAAGGAACAAAGGATATGAGGTTTTGGTTTGTGGAAATGCTTAAAGCCAGCCTGCTCCAGTGCCTGGAGAGCACTGCAGAATGACTGCTGCTGCTGAATTTAATGCTGGCAAGATATGGGAAAGCCTATTTATGCCATCTTGTCTGCTGCAGCGATCAGCATATCTGCCCAAGTGATACTATGGACAGGGGACCAGCCGTTACCTACTCTCCTGATGGAAGTGCCATGTACATTGACCTGAAACTGGAGTGCTGTCCAGTAGCCTACTGTCCAGCCCTTGACCTTACTTCTGCCCAGGAAGGATGACAAGTGAGCAAGAAGTCAGCAGCACCCTCCATTCCCTAGTGTGCCCCTTGGGTAGACATTGACTCATCCAGAAAATTTGATTTGGAAGTTACTGTGTTTCTTTTATATAATTTTTTTCTATCCAAGTAGCACTTATTTATTGTAGAAATATAAGAAAATATAGATAAGTAAAAGAAGAAAATAAAAAGAAATTATATTTCAAAGATAACCAGTTAAGCAACGGTTTATTTCTTAAGAGATTTTTTAATTAAGCAGTAGTACTAAAAAATGCATAAATAGCAACACACACACAGATAGTGGAATAAAGGATGCTTTGCAGTAAGTTTAAGTCAGCTCTTCTAGTCACATTATTGCAGAGTGTCCCCCATTGCAAGAGAGACTTCAGTCTGTCTTGTCATCCTAACCTTTCCAGTGAACCCTGCCCCTCACAGAACACAGTTCTGGTCACTCTGGGTGACAGGAGGGAGTTGGCAGTCAGTCTTAGCTGCAGAAGGTATTATTAGCCATGTATAGGACATAAAAAAACTCCAAGCTGTTATGTTTTTTGCAATAACCCTAAACATAACACTAATGCTATGCTCCTTCCTGTCATCTTCCATCTTAGTGGCACTCAACACACTTTAGTAGGTTTGACCAGCTCCTCGGAATCATACTAGAAGATTTTACAAATTTTTTGGGTGGATAGACTAAAGCAACATCAAATTTCATTTATAAAAATAATACATATTCTGAAAAATAATTCAGAAATATAGATGATAAAAGCACTCATTTGGCCGGGCTCGGTGGCTCAGCTTGTAATCCTGAGCCTTGGGAGGCTGAGGTGAGTGGATTGCCTGAGCCCGCGGGCTCGAGACCCGCCTGGGCAGCGAGACCTCATCTCTACAATAAATCAAAAATCAGCCGTGGTAGCGCGCACCTGTAATTCCGGCTACTCGGAAGGCTGAGGCGGAAGGAACGACAGAGCCCGGCAGGTGGAGGCTGCAGTGGCTAGGAGCAGCCACTGCACTCCAGTCTGGGCGACAGAGTGAGACTCCAACTCAAAAAAAAAAGCACTCATCTACTTTTGGGTTTTAAAGGTCCTTTTTGGGGACAACCCCCTCGAGTCCCCTCTCACTGTGGAAGCTTTTCTGTCTTATCAATAAATCCTGCTTTCTCAAAAGAAAGAAAAGTCCTTTTCTATTTTGAGTTTGCTTGACATATTTCTTTCTTTTTTTTTTTTTGAGTTGGAGTCTCACTCTGTCACCCAGACTGGAGT